>NW_005315741.1:0-997 GCF_000412655.1 Myotis brandtii
GTGTGTGTTTAACACAGTGAGTCTTGGGTGACTAAGGTGGAGAAGCAATGCAACAGCCCACATTTCTAGCATCCTCCCCAACAAACTTCATCCATTTGGAGAGACCCAGTGCAGCTCCAACACCCTCCAACGAGGTGAGGTCTCTGAGCTCCCTGGCTGGAGGCATGCTTCAGCCCATGGTCCATCAGCCCACGTGGCAAAGAGAAAATAGAGACTTTCTGGCTCCCCAGGGCACAGAGCCATCACTCAAATGGGTGACGAGCCTCGCCCGTTTTAAAAGCCTCAGTTCTGCTAACTGGATGGGGGTGTACACGCACAGGGGGAAATGCTGGAAGGATGTACCTCATTAGCAGACATTATCCCCAGCCTTGGGCATTTATGAGCCTTTTTCATCCTTTAGTATTTTTGAAATGTTCTACCGTGTAAGGCAGTTCTTTTGTAATGGGGGTGGGGGGACAGTATTTTATTTTTGATGTATTGCCTTTTCAAAAATTGATACAGCGTCTTTTGCAAATGTTTTGGGGTAAAGACTGAGGAGCACACTCAGGAACAAGGAGTTTTGGGGGAGATGGAAGGGCAGGTCAAAGGGGCCACAGGGACAATTAATTTGAAGTTAGAAAATGCTTAGCTGATGAGGATGGAACGTGGTGTATTACCCCGTGTCCACTGTAATCTGAGAATCTCCTTCCACAAAAGCTCCATAAACACTGATCCCACAGCCCCTTGATAACTTTACCTTGGAGCTGCCCCGCCCCTTGGGCAGTAAAGCGAGGAGGATCCGGTGCAAATCCAGCCCCTTGGAAACTGTCTGGGAGAGCTGGTGTGGAGGCAGGCTCAGACGACCAGGGCCCGGGCAGCAAGGGGCCTGGCTGGCCAGGAATGAGGATCATGGCGGTCGAGGTTCCACATATGGTCTTCTTGAGTGATGAGAGCTTTCGAGTCGGCACCTGGGAGGGAACCTGAGAAATACCTGGAGGGTGACTCGCCCCTGCTGACC
>NW_005315742.1:0-997 GCF_000412655.1 Myotis brandtii
TCCTGACCCACACGGCTGTGGGAGGGCCTGTGCGTGCCGCCTCCCCGGCGGGAAATGTTTCCCTGGGTTTACGGGTGACAGTGCTGTCAGGTGTGATTATCTGTTTGGCGTCTGTAGAGCACATTCTGCCGGAGCTGCTGCACGGTCACCCCGGTTTGTGGCTACATGGTGGATGCAGCCCCATTGAACAGCCCTGCAGATTGGCCTGGTTAAAACCAGCCACCGCCTTGTTTATAGTTAAGATAAAGAATCACAGGACCCTCTCCCCTGGAGACCGCTGCGTCCGCCACCTGCAGCGATGGTTAGGGGTCCCCAAGGCACGGCTGCCACCTGACTCCTCTTCAGGGGGCAGGCCCAGGACTGCTGGCTGCCGAGAACAGCCACGCATTTCCTCTTTGCGTAATCACCGCCGGGAGAGGCCTCCAGACTGGCGAGCCCTGAAAAAGGAGCCATGTGGCTGGGCTAACACGTTTCAGGCGGGGATCTGATCGGCAGAACTAAAAGGCTTAGGAGCCCATCCATCAGGAGCCCTGCGACACTAGCTGAGCTCCTCGATGCACGTTGCTGGGCGGGATGTGTCATTTGGGTGTTGCAAGCTAGGACTGCAGTTGGGCCGGAACTGAGGTCTCCCGGGCACCTCCCGCCTCTCCCCTCGGCCGCCTGGCCCTGATCCGGACCCTTCTGCTGTTGGCCAGGCTTCTGGACACGCCGGAAGGGCCGGTATCCTCGCCTGGTTGTAAGTAGCCGACTGTGCGGACAAGGCGGCCCCACCCTGGGTCCAGGTTCCCTTTGGGTGTGAGCCCAACAGGATGCCGGTGCCTTCTGACCAGGGCACTGTTGACACACGTCTGCTCAAGTGCTTTAATGTCTCCGTCTTGGCAGACTCCGCTGGCAGGGACCAGGCGTCCACTGGACAATGACACACTGCAGGGCCCCCCTCTGAGGGCCATAAGCACCCTGCGTGGGGCTCTGCCAGGCTGAGAGGGCAGCTCCACCC
>NW_005315743.1:0-997 GCF_000412655.1 Myotis brandtii
CCTCTCTGAAATCAATAAAAATATCTTTAAAAAAAAGTGCTAGACATTTAGTCACCCAGGCAGAAAATCATCCTTATTTTTCCATGACCACTGGAGATTTTATTTGTATTTATTAAAACAGTGAAACATTGCAAACCATGTGATGCGATATTTTTCACTGGCAAGTGTAAATAGTTCATACATGGACTATATTACTGAATTTTAAAACTACCTTTAAAGTGGAAACTTATTTTTCAATTTAATTTATCTTATTTTTCAGCTTAGTGAGCTATAATTGACAAATAAAATTGTAAGATATTTTAAAAAAATACTAAAAATACATTTTAGAGTGGGTGAAATATTTTCAATTCCTATCCAATTAAAAGCTATCTAGGTGAGTTTTTCTATTTAAGCCCAGGAAATAATTTCATACTTACACTTGAAGAAATAACTTGAGGTTCTCATTTTAGGGCTACCCTTACCCTCAGCTCCTGCTTAAGAAAAAAGAAAAAATATATATCCTGCCTTTTAAGTTTCAGAACAATGGGAAAGCACACAAAGGGACACAGAACAAAAGTAAATACTTCTTATAGACACTTGGGCATCTTCGGGAAGTTACAGCTACGACCTAGCATTCATTCCAGGTGTGGACCTTCACCCAGCTGCTGAAGAGCTTTCTCTGGTAGGCCCCTCAGGACACCTGGCCCCTTCGTCGGCAGCAGTAACCCCAGCACTCTGTGAGCTCACTCTCATGCAGAGTGTCTGCTGTCCTCACTGGCCATCTCCAAATGGGCACATATTAGGGTCAGTTGTTGTAACCTTATTGTACTTGACCTTCTGAAAATTTTCCCTGGACCCTGGAGCACTATTCCCAATGTATCTGCCTGTGTCCGTTTTGTCCTGTTTTCACAGCCTCAGAAACTGTTTTCTCCAGGTGAGCTTTCCTGAGTGCATCTCTGGGGACGTGGCTCTGCTCTCCAAGTCCTGCCTTAGAGCCAGGCCTGCTGGACATTTGTAA
>NW_005315744.1:0-997 GCF_000412655.1 Myotis brandtii
CTTGTATGAGTATAGAATTTAAAGAATAGGAAAACATTTAGGTGTCTTAAAACAGGCCATGCAGTGAGCAATAGTTTGGAAAGAGACTACAAGAAACACTATGTTGAGATTGAGGACAGATTCATACTTGATATATGTTTTGAAAAAAAGAAAAGAAAGTCAGTTGTCTGGTTAATTCTGCCCATAGAACACAAGCTTACTTACAAAACCCAGAAATTTTAGATAAATGAGGTCAATCTGAATACAAAATGGTCCGCATACTTGCTTGGTTCTCTTCTTGTAGTATGTAAATAGGAAGGCAAGAATTAGGGAGATTCACAATCAAATGAGAAATTTTGTTATGAGTTTGATTTACCACAATGAATAAAATGAGAAGTTTTTCACAAGAATAAGCATTCAACTTCAACAAAAATCACTACTTCTGAACCATTTGGCTTTGTTACGACTCCAGTTTTTCAGATTTCTTCATTTCACCACATTATTAAGTTCATTTATTCATTCTTGTGTAGTACCTAGTTTGTTAAGTTTATTCTATAATTTCTTAATTTGGGGATTATGCTTTTTCAGTTCTAGAATCCCCATTGATGCTTTTTTGGAAGGATTCCTTTTCTCTGTTGATATTCTCTATCCATCTTTTCCTCATTTTGTACATATTTTTCTCTCCCTTTTCTTTAACACACTTATACTAGTCACTTCAAAGTCCTGCTAGGTGGTTACAACATCTTAGTCAATGCAGAGCAGCTTCTCTTCTCTCTTTTTCCTGTGGTTTTACATGGTAAGATGGAGATTTTTCGACGCCTTCCTAGCCAATCTCGAGCCTTAACCCCACTACCTCTATTCTGCACTTAGAGACTTTTTTTAATTGAAATTATTGGGGTGACATTGGTTAATAAAGTTACAGAGGCTTCAGGTATACAACTCTACAATACATCATCTGTGTATTGTATTGTGTGCTTCCCCCTCCAAGTCAAGTCTCCTTCCATCATCATTTATCCCC
>NW_005315745.1:0-997 GCF_000412655.1 Myotis brandtii
AGATCCAAACATTTCCAATAAAAGCACCTTAACAAAAGTTCAGGTTAGAGACCTAGGGACATTGCACCCTCAACAAGAAGTAACACCATAAAGAGCAAACGAGAAAGTGCTTCGACTACAATGAACATGTTCTTGAATGAGTCACAACTTCTCTAACCCTCATTTTTTTCTCATCTGTCAAATGGGAATATCATTAAATTCTATGCACACAGAGTTGAGGGGATAAAATGTGAACTCAAAACTATTAGAACCGGGTTATACTCTATAGAAATGTCAGGGTTGTAGTGAAAGCATGCAATTAAGAGCTGGGATGAGAATAAGTGACATAGTTTTGCTCCTAATTACAGAGCAAATCATCGATCCATCTGGGGCTCAGATTCCTCTGGAAAAGAGGGGCTACGTCGAACAATATGTGACTTCTCTATCTACTGTAACATTCTCTGACTGAATAACTGCACGCTGGGTAAACTTACAAGTTAATAAGCCTGTGCGCCTGGTTGAAGTGACTGTCCTGGTCTCACATATCCTGCCAGGGGCAGTACTAATCCAGTGCGTTTTCCACCCCCCATTTCAGTACCTCCCAAAGCAATCAATGAACACCCATCGAGGGAGGGCCTGCAACATGCCAAACATGCTAAGCTCTGAATTAAAAACATATGGAGCATGTGAAAGTGGCTTATCTCTTCCATTGCTCTCTCCAATAGAAACTTTCAAAATAAAAACAAAACTCTTTGAGGAACAAACATCACAAAGTACATTTCAGCGCACCAATATCTGACGAGCTTACAAAAGGAATCGTCAGTGTTTTATTAGCTAGTGCGGCTCTTTTTTTGCCTTTTTTACCTGAAACATAGTTTCAACATGATATGTACGTCTCCATTGCCCTACTTTTATTTTCCCTTTACAGTTTCTGTGGAGACATACATATCTTATCCAAAAAATGAATAAGAATGAACATATGCCCTAGCCAGTGGTCAGCAAACTGCGGCTCGCGAGC
>NW_005315746.1:0-997 GCF_000412655.1 Myotis brandtii
ACAAATTCCAGGTGTGACTTGGCCCTCGGTTGACCTTGAACCAGATTAAGTTCTCTGGGCTTCATATCAAACCAGTCCATTCCCTGCTTTAGCTCCCTCTTGGGGTCCTTTTAAGGCAAAGAGGCATTAATAACAACACAACAGCAAGCAGAAACCCAAAGGAGGCCACAGGCAGGAATAGAATCCCATTGGTGGCCATGCTGTTCGAATAGGAGGCCAGTTTCCTTTCACAGGGCCCTGATTGGCCACTAAGTTACTGGTGGGGTGCCCCGCCTTCCTGAGCCCTCTCTCCTGATCTTCAGTTGCTTAACTGGAGTGTGCTGAACTTCAATTTGATAATTGCATCCTCAAATCCCTTAATGAAGGTGCCTATCAAAGTATAAATAATTACCCAGTAATTTCATATTTGCAAACTCCTTCCTGACTGTTTATGCTTCACCTTGGTTCAAATGGGAGGTTCGGGGGCCCACCTCAACCTTGTCTCAGGGAAATTTCAGAGCCCAGAGGCAGGTATCTTAATTCAGTTCCCCACCCAGGGAGTCCGGGTTTGCCATCCCTGCCTCCCAGCACCGGACCTCTGTCCTCTCTTCCTGCTATTTATAAATTCAAGGGAGCGCTGCCTTTTGCTTGGGGGCAGGCGATGCAGACATCTATCCTCATCAGAAGTTCTGCCCCAGGAACTTCAGGTCCAACGCCAGCCTCTGTGAAGGGCACAGGGATCGCCGTGAGGCTGGCTTGCTTCCTCCCACACCTGCCTCCTCCATAATCTATTTGCTTGGTATTGTATTTACTTTAGCTCATGGGGCACACACCACTGGCCTGTTAGGCTTCTTTCTTCACCTGGTTCCTATTCTTTCAATATTCTCAAGAGCCCATCAAAGGAAGTGCTGGGATCATCTGGGAGGTAAAAGCCAGAAGCCAAAAACCAACCAACCAACCTAAGATTTGGGAGCCTCTGTTTGGGTGCCTCTCAGAGTACAGCGTGGAGAGGGTGTGC
>NW_005315747.1:0-997 GCF_000412655.1 Myotis brandtii
TTACTTTCCTTCCTCTCTAGTGTGTGAATTGTTGCTTCACAAAGCTGAATTTCTGCCAGTAAGTTGCCTTTTAGAAGACAGGTATCAATACGTGGAGATAAGTATGGCGGGAAATGTGGTGTGCAGCAGATAACTAAAAATATCAGTCAGATAAAAGGCTGCTGGACCTCCTGGAGAGCTGGGGCAACTTCATAGTTTACTTTCCTTTGATGCAGTGATAACATGATTTAAAGGCACACCTATTGCATGAAACATCAAAGTTTCATTATTTAAACTGTTTGACATCCCTACATATGAAAATGTTTTGTTTCATTGGTCTTTTTCCTTCCCACTTTTGTGAAGAGAATAGAATGAATCATAGTGCAAGGGTACCTGGTATGTCTCAGATAATGCACTCAACCAACAAACATTGCCTTTTCGTGGGCGTTTCCAGGGACCTCATGTTCCACTCCTCCCGTCCTCACCCACACTCTGCCTCCCACACTCCAAATGAGTCAGTCTTCCAAAGCATAGTCCCGACAATTTACCCCTCGTTCTTTATTCTCTTCTGCATAAATTTTGACTTCTACAGCTCCCACCTTCTAGCCCACGTTTCTCTCATATTCATATTCACTTGCTTTCTCAATGGATGTTTCCTGAGAGTCCACTTTGCAGATCCTGGGTAGGCGTCGGAGTCACAGGTGTGCAAGATGAACAAGGCATCTTTTTCTGAAGACTTCACAGTCCAGCAGAGGAAACAAACAAACAAACGACAAGCAATGACCCAACCATTTGGGCAATTACACCTGACATAAATGCCTCAAATTCAACAGAACAAACATGTGACCGTGAGTAACTAAGAAAGTTCCATAGGGTGGTCAGGGAAGGCTCCTTTGAGGAAGTGGCTTTTGAGTTGAGGTCAGAGAGATGAGAAAGGATCTGCTATGGAAACATCTATGGGAAGATGGTTCCACCTTTTCTCCTAGCCTCTGACTATGTATGTTCCCCCACGTCCCGC
>NW_005315748.1:0-997 GCF_000412655.1 Myotis brandtii
AAATCTGTCTAGCTGTTTTCTCATGATCCAGTAACAAACAGAGCCTGGCTCATAGAAGGGCTCCTAAAGGGTTTGTTGAATGCATAGAAATTTATATCAATTAGCCCAGATAAAACATCTAAAGTTAAAAACTCTTATCCCGCCCCCAACTTTCTACTGCTGATGGCTTTTTGGCAATCAGGATAACCTATTAGATTTCCACTTTTCTGATCCATAATTCTGCAACTTGTTTTAGGAGAAGTCATTATTGGAATAATTTTTTACTCTGTATCTTGATAATTTTTAATCCTTGATCAGAGATGGGTATAGCAGGCCTCCCCAAGGGGCACTGGGAAATGTCTATGGGAGAGCTTTAGGCTGTCACAATGACAGGTGCCCTATGTGTTCCAGCTCTTGTACCTCTCCATCTTCATCTCCTGCGTCCAATCATGGATGGCCATGATTCAGACTACTGGGCATGGAGAGAAGTGGAAGGGTTTGGGACATTTTTTGAGTTAGCATCCAGAGGACCTGGTGATTGACAACATCTAGGAGGTAACACTTGCTGAGGAACAAGTTGGGGAGGTGGAAAGGTACTACAAATTCAGTTTTGTGCACGTTGCATTTGAGATGCCTTTGAGTAGGTTTCAGTATAATTTCAGAAGCTCAAAAAGAGATCTGGGATGAGGAGATACATTTGGAAGGTGCTGGAATATAAATAGTAACTAAAGCCTCGGGAGAAGAAGAGAGGACCTAGAATGAAGTCATCAGGAAAGTCGAGGACAGGTGAGGTGTTGACGTGCATTTATAACGGGCTCAGTCTGCTCTGCTGGGCCAGGTTCTCTAATCAGGGTCAGCTGCCAGATGCAGGGTCTGAGAATCCTGGTGGTTGGGTTCACCCCAGTCCGAGGTTTTTCCAGGTAGGTGGAAGGGCTGGGCAGCAAGGACATGGAAAGTATTTGTAAAATTGTAATTGAAACAGAAGACTAGAGATCTAAGCAGGGTAGGAAGGAAAGAC
>NW_005315749.1:0-997 GCF_000412655.1 Myotis brandtii
TCCTTTCAAAGAACGTGCAGAAAAATCGCCCGAATTCGGGTGATCGAATTCGCGCGATCGCGGAGTGAACGGAGGCGGGGCCCCGGGGCCACCGGCATTTCCCGGTGTTGCCCCTTTATGATCTAGAATAGATAATGCAGGTGAAAGTGCCTCCCTCCCCTCAATTATTCGGATAATTGCCTCGACTCTCCACCTGGTGCTGTGTTTAGACAGGTGGCGATGGATCGCTCGGATTTCTTCAGTCTCGGAGCTGCCCCAACCCTGAACCCCCTCCCCTCAGCGGCCCCAGCCCGAAAACATCTCTGCATTTGCATGGCAAACTGTAATTTTCCCTCCTGTAAATCACTTGGCAAATATAACAAAGCTTTAGAAAGTCATTTGAGATGGGAATTTCATTGGGCTTGAGAAATAGAACAGGGATAAAGAACAACTTACTAACATTTCGTCAATACCAATCACACAAAACTGCCCCCCCTCCAATCGAACTCGAGAATGAAAATCACCGTGAGCGACAAAGTTTGTTAGAAGAGGAAATGTCTGTGTGGCTAAAAATGAATTCCAATGAATTCTGTAAAAAAAAAAAAGTTTCATAAAGTGAGCTTTTAAATATCCCTTTACTCAAGGCTGATTTATCCAAATCAGACTAGCAGAAACAAAACACTACAGCTTCTAATAAAACTAAACCAATTTTGTGATGATAAATCGTGGGCGTCTAGAAGCCTTCTACAGTGAAGCCTCCCGGCAAATCAGAGCAGCACTTCCCCGATTTTGCCCAGCGAAAAACCTTTCAATTTCCCTCAATTTTGTCTCCAAAGTGCAGAGGAGTGAGAATATCAGTCCTGGGGGAAAGGAGGAGGGGGCAGGAAACCAGTGCTGGGCAGCGGAAAGATAAGTGAAGCAGATGAGTGCAAGTTTTGAGAAAACTTTTCAAATTCGCCCGGCTGGAAGCAGCAGCGCTTCGGGGGAGGGGAACGGACCAGAAGGAATAATTTTCCAT
>NW_005315750.1:0-997 GCF_000412655.1 Myotis brandtii
GCTTTTGGCTTTTTTGGAATTCTGCTTCTCCTTATCTTCATTTCTCTGACTATGTCCTCCCTTTACTTTGTTTTGGCTTTCTATTTGAACAAAATCACTCATTTAAAAATAATTACATGATTAATTTATATGTATGTGAGTTAATTTATTTACTTATAATTGAATAATTATATCTCTCGAATTAATTTCCTGTGCCAGCCATGGCTTTCACTATTTTGTTTTGGTCCTTCAGGGGCAGGGACTGCTTGTGACCCTCGGTTCTTTATGACTTGGGGGGCTCTGACCACAGGGTGCGCCTGTGTGACCCTTGTTTTGTTTTTAAATCTTTCTGTTATTTCTCCTGTTCTAATCCTACATCTGCCAAAGTGAAGTTTTACTCCCTGTTATCTCTGGGATGATATCAATGAAGCATAAAAATTTTATATTAAGAGACAACTTAGGGACTTTGTTAAGAGAATGAAGTCTTGATCATGAACTTGATTACCTGGTTTGAAGTCTGGTTCTAACACCTAATATCTTGGTGGACTTGGACAATACTTAGCTTCTCTGAATCACCTTTTTCTAATCTAAAAAAATAAAATGTTAATAAGACCTATCTCACAGAGTTGTTTGTGATAATCAAATTTATCAAGACATGTAGAATGCTCGAAAGTCTCAGATATTATTACTTGGTAGTAATAATGATTATCTTCAAGATTCCTTTTAACTGCATTAACAATTTTATATTTATCTTCACATGACACTGTATCATGTACTTTTTTATATTGTGAGACTTTATTTTATTTTTTAGAGAAGTTTTATGTTCACAGAAAAATTGAGAAGGCACGGAGAATTCTCATATATTCCATTCCCTGACCCGCAAATGCTAGCCTCACCCATCCCATTAGCAACAGTCCTTAACAAAGTAGTACATTTGTTAAAATCCACAAACCTACATTGGCACATCATTTTCATCTAAACTCCATAGTTTACATTGGGTTCACTATTGGTGTTTGTT
>NW_005315751.1:0-997 GCF_000412655.1 Myotis brandtii
TTTCATCTACTCACATTTAAATATTATTAAAGTGATAATGATGAAAGATTTTAATTGTCCCCAATAATAAGAGCCCTGAAACAATCTTTGTTCAATTTCAAGCTCCTTATTACTAGATATTTTCTGACTTCTATAAAAAGCAGAGGTCTAAAGGCTAAAGTGATTCATTCACATGAGAAGGTCAAAAGAACATCAAGGAAGGCACAAAATTAATCCTCATTAATCTGGCCTCAGATTATTCAAAAGCAGAGCTTTGTGGTATGTGCGGAAACCCTGGACTTTGACACAGTCTAGGCATGAATGATTTTGCATTAAATGATGATTAAGGGTTACTGAATATGGTTAAGATGGATAATTTTTAAAAAGCAAGATAGTCTATTCTGAATAACTTGGGGACAGAATAATAAATTAGTTGTGTCTAGGTATGTTTTAGCCTCAATTTTGTACATACAAAAAAATGCATGTATTTTATTCACTTCACTCAGGGATAATTTGATGTCTAACAAACTGGTTAAAGCTAAGCACATTCAAAACTGACTAATATATAAAACTTAGTGGCAACATTTTCATTTATAATGAAAAGATTTTCAAAATAATTAAAATGTATCAGATATACATATATGTATGCATGTAGACATACAGATATATAGCTAGTAAGGAGTTAATATCCAAAGTTTATTAATAACTCATAGCAAAAAAAACCCACAAATAATTCAATTTTTTAAAAATGGATGAAGGACCTGAATACATAGTTCTACAAAAACATGTAAATGGCCAGGTATATGAAAAGGTGCCCAAAGTCACAAATCAAAACCATGATGAGATGTAACCTCAAACTTGTCAGAATAGCTATTATCAAAAACAAAGATTAGCAGCCCTAGCCTGGTAGCTCAGTCAGAGCATTGTCCCAATACGCCAAGGTAGTGGGTTTAATCCTGGTCAGGGCTCATACAAGGATCCACCAATGAATGCATAAAAAAGTGGAACAACAAATTAT
>NW_005315752.1:0-997 GCF_000412655.1 Myotis brandtii
AAAAAATATTGAAAATAAAAGTCTATCAGACTTGGCAATTAGGTGGTTATTGGTCAACCACGCTGAAACAGAATAGTGCAGTCAGTGGCCTGGAAAATAGAGAGGTTAGGAAGTGAAGGACAGACAGACTCCTTTTTATAGACATGGGCTAGAGTCTGAAATTCAGAAGCTTACAAGGCATAAAAGATTTACAGAGCAGCATTTTAGTTTTATACATGATTATTTGTTTACTCATTTATTTGCTCCAATATTGGGTAGACTTAAAAGAGAATAATTAAAGGAATGGGGTCTGAGTAGGTGGAAGTCCACATGAACCAGGTCACAAAGGCTGCTATTTGCAACTGGATGGAAGAGAGGCAATATTTTCTGAGATGTTAGGGAAGGGATGAAGTGTATGTGGGTACAGATAAGCTGGTAGTGTGGGGTTGGGAGAGGGCTTTATGGCTTCCATTTGATTTTTAAATCAGGCTGGTGATGGGGTAGAGGCTTTAGTAAGCTAGTAATATTTTGAAACAATTCCTGTACAGATAATAAAGACATCCTGGGAGGCATTTGGCAATATAGCAGCATAGTTTTAAACTTATGAAACTTCCAGTTTTCCTGCATTTTATATGTTTAATGACAGCTTGTTGGCATCTGTAATCAATGCTAATTTTGTCCAGACATATTATATCTATTGCAATTCATTTCCAGTGACCACCTATGCAATGTCTCTGGGTAGGAGATGGATGAAGAGGTAGTAAGGGTAGGGGAAAGGTAGTAGACTAGTATGTAACTGACCCTGACTTTGAGACATGCTTCTCACTGTTTACTGGGTGAATCAATCACTATAGCTCATGAAATTAATCTTTTAGGATCTATCAGAGTCAAATAAAAATTACTCACTCTGGATGAATAATCCTGTACTTATGTGCAACTTTACATATCCTGGCACTATATGCTATTGGGAGACAGAGTACCATGTTTAAAAGAACAAATATCAGGAGTAGGAAGAAAT
>NW_005315753.1:0-997 GCF_000412655.1 Myotis brandtii
CCCACGAGCCAGTCACCATCCCCGAGTCCAGCTGAGGCTCGGAGCCATCCGGCGACCCGGCGAGCGGCCTCAGGTAACGCGGGCGGGGCTGGGCGGAGGCCCTTGTCCCCTCCCCCTCCGCTCTCCCTTCCCAATCTCGCTTGCTGCCCCCCCTGATTCATTTCCCTGGCCGCAGGTTCTGCCACAGGCGGCAGCATCTGGAGGGGGGACCCCCACCCACGTCCAGGCCCCATGGGTCCCAGGAAAGGAGGCAGAGCTGCTTCCTTATCCCCAGTTCAGGTGAAAACAACCACTGCTCTGGCCCCCAACACACACACACACCTGGGGGTGCAGTGTTGTTGGTACCAGAGGGGGCACCAGTCAACCTCTCTCCTTTGGAGATAGGTAGTCCACCCAGTCCCATGGCAACCTCCCACCTCCATAGATAACCTGGACCCCTAACACCCAGCCCCACCAGCCGCTCAGCCCCCCTCCAAAAAACCCCAGCCTCCCTCCCCCTTTCTCTTCACAACACTTTCAACAGTGCCTCCTCACCAAGGTTCAGTGCTAGGCGGAGGCCCCATGTGTGGTCTTTTCATCCTGGTTGGAGGATGAACCAGGGACTCCAATCCCCAGGAGACCACCCCTACCTACCTGTCAGTCACTGCAACCAAGGTCCCAGCCTCCTCCATCCCCCTCACCCCTTACAGCAAAGCACCAAGTCCCCTCATTCTTCCTGTCAAATATCTTTCTAATCTGTACCCGCTCTGGCCTCCTTGCACCAGTCACTCCCTCTGAGTGCCTATCTTCCTGCTGCTCTGCAGGGACTGTGCCAAAGCTCCATGCGGACCGACCGTGTGGCTCCTTTCCCTAAGGTGACCTGAGCCTGGAGGGCAGAAGAGCTGGTTCAGATCTTGTCTCTGCCTCAGTGCTGTCTGACTTTGGCCAAGTCACTTCCCTCTCCGATCCGTTGTGAAATGGGGAAGGGGTCAGGACCCAGGGTGGACTGAATGAGATG
>NW_005315754.1:0-997 GCF_000412655.1 Myotis brandtii
TTTTTGGCAATCCTTTCATTCAACTCTGGTTTACTCCTAATCTTATTTCCCACAGTGGTTATCTAAAAAGAATTTTCTCCTTTCTCAAGAACCCAGCCCCACACTTCCCCTCCTCATACCAGATGGCCTAGCCTTCTGCTTCTCTGAGAGAAGTTCAAGACCCTCTGACCAACACTGTCTTTATTCATTCTCTTCAAACTTGCCTGTCTCGGGAAAGGGGCCCTCTTCCTTTCAAAGCTAACAAGGTGCCGCGAAGCTTCTACTCTCACCCTCTCCCATCTTCAGCTACATTTTTTCTGTTTCTCTCCCTCTCGTTTCTATCGTTTCTATTGTCACTCTTCTCTCCTCACAAGCTATTTCTCCTTCCCCTCGGGCTATGAACTTACTCCAGCGCACTCCTTTGCCATAAAGGAAGAGCAGGAAGACATGTGTGGGGTAAGAAGGTTTACTGGATACATGCAGCGCTGTGCACAGCTCCTTAATCTTCACAATACCCCACAAGGAGGTCACAAGTCAAACACCCCAATCTCCTCTCACCATCCTCCTATTTTTTTAAATAATGAAACTGAAATACAAAGGATAAACAAGATGTGAGGTCATAGAGCTAATGACTTGCAGAGCTAAACTTTGAACCCAAAGTAACTCACCTGAAATGTATACACTTTCCCACTACTCCAGGTATAGCCCCATAGCCCCAACTCACTATTCTAAATTTAACAAATACAGTTACCTCCTGCGAATTTCTACAAGGGACTTTATCTGCATCTCGAAACTTAACATGTGTCAAATCCTAACTCATAATTCTGTTTTGGTACTCAGGCCACATATAAACGGATAAATGGGCTCCTAACACCATGTTCCTAGTAACTCAAGTGATGGATTATCCTTCCTTCCTTGCCCCTACTCACCAAATTCTGCAGATCTCTCTCCGCTATCCTTCTAGATTTACGTAAGAATATCACTTCATCTCGGCTATACTATTACAGTAGCCTAGTTA
>NW_005315755.1:0-997 GCF_000412655.1 Myotis brandtii
CTCACCTTCCTCAAAAACATTAACCTGTTAATCTAAGTCATATTTCATTTTTTGTTATTTTCCCAAATACCTACATTTTAAAATATCACTTCCAATTAATACCATATGGCACACAAAATGAAGAGCCAATATAGAGAATAATGACTCTGTATTGCCAAGTGCAGAACTTCTGGGGTAAGTTAGATTATGGAAAACTATGGTATCAGGTCTCTCCTCTTGTTGACAGTGGGAAAGTGGTAGTCATACTCAGAAAAAGCTTGCATCTTCTCTACATGAGAAAGTAGAGGGAAACGCTGAAATCCAATGTCAAGTTGTATTTAGACTTCCAGTGTAGTATTCTCTCCTTAAAATACACATTGCCAAGTCCCTGGATCAGCAGATCTTTCAACACTAGCCTTTGACATTTCAGCGTAGTCCTGCATTCTGGGCGTATTTTTTTAGCAGATAGACCAATTAGGCTTTTTTTCTGACAGCAGCCAGAATGTCGTGGGCCTATGTTGCATTTCTGTCACATCTTGTGTTTATGAAAATAAACTGTGTCCTTGGGAATTTCAAATGGTAATGAAGCAGGAGACCAAGGAGAGCACCAGGGGGAGGCAGAGTGTGGAATGCATTACTGTGAGGTTCTGGTGGGGTAATTGGCTTCTAATGAGTGTAGGGGGTCTTTAAGGTAAATCAGAATAAAAACAAAACCTCATGAATCCTACCATCTAGAGAAAAATCTAATTGTTGATTAAACTCATGTGCACCACAAATTAATTCTGAGAAAAGGTACATTGGAAATTTTGTATATTTTATTTTTTACAGATGCCTGTTTAAACCCGAGGAAGGGCAGACATGTGCTGTGCACAATCCCTTGGGCACACACCAGATTAAGTCTGCCTCTCACCAGCAAGGTAGGCTTATCCTGAACTTGACGCTCGAACTCTGGCTGATCCCATTCCATTATTCTTCTCTCCATCCCAGTCTCAGTCCTGCACTTATCTCTTCATCTTCC
>NW_005315756.1:0-997 GCF_000412655.1 Myotis brandtii
CATGACCCTCTAAATAATATTTTAGTTCTTATTTACTAAATTCTGTTATGTCTTTCATATTGATTGTTGTTTACATTTACAGGATGCCCTAAGTGTGATGTAGTATCTTCTCTGTTGTATAAATGTGGAATTAGAAGTGGTACCGGTTATGCTATATTGCAGTAAAACTTAATAACATTGGACAGGTGACCCACAGCCATGTTTGCCTACCTCTGATTTCATTCATGGTTATGGTTTTCATCACATTTTAGAAGGATTCAGACAGTAGAGTGCCTGTGTTTATATTTGCTCCCTCTGAAGTTACAATAAACTACAAGTTCAAAAAAGGTCTGATTTTAATGTCAAATAGAATGGAAGAGGAGATGATAGTTAACAAGATATGCTAGCCAAACTTCAATGCTGAGATTTGGATGCTAACTGATTTAACCAAGAAGACAGTTTTATTTTGATGCATGGGGACAGCATACACAAGAAACACCATACCCCAAAGTCTCTGTTCTGTTCGCAGTCAATCCTCATTCCCATCCCCAGTCCTAAGCAACCACTAATTTTCTTTCTGTCTGTATATCTTTCTGGATACTTCATATAGAAGACTCACAGAACATACAGGCTTTGCTTCTGGCTTCTTTCACTTAGCGTATGATTTGAGGTTCATCCATATTGTAGCAGGTATCAATATATATTACTGAATATCAATATACTTTTATAGGTATTTTAAAATATATTTTTGTTGTTTGGTCTTTCTTGTTTTAAATACAACCTTTGTGAAGATAGAGGCCATTGTTCGTCTTTGTAATTCCAGAATAGCAGGTATGAACTATGAACTCATGGAATACCTATCTGTGTACCTGCCTACCTGTTTATTTAATCTCTGTCACTATATATATCAAAAGATCATAGTGATCATGCTTTCTTCTCTTTCCTGCTTCCCATGATCGTTTGCAATATAATAAGAACACAAAGGGAAATTATATAACCTCACACCAGCCTATTAAAG
>NW_005315757.1:0-997 GCF_000412655.1 Myotis brandtii
TTTAAATCTTCTGCCCACTTTTTAACTGAGTTATTTGTCTTTTTATTGTTGAATTGTAAGAGTTCTTCATATATTCTGGACACAAGTCCCTTATCGTATACGTGTTTTCTCCCAATCTGTGGGTTGTCTTTTCATTTTCTTGATGGCGTCCTTTGAAGCACAAAAGTTTTTAATTTTGATGAAGACCAATTTATCTAAGTTTTCTTTTATAACTTGTGCTTCCGGTGTCATTTCTAAGAAACCATTGCCTAATCCAAAGTCACAAAGATTATACATGTGCTTTTAATAAGATTTTTATGATTTTTAGCTCTTACATTCTCTATGACCATTTGGGGTTAATTTTTGCAAACGGGATGAGGTAAGCGTCCAACTTCATTCTTTGCATGTGGAAATCCAGTTGTCCCAGAACCTTTTGGTAAAAAGACTTTCTTCCCTTTCCCACTGCCCCGTTTAGTTGTCTGTCATCCTTGCCAAAAACCCACTGAACATAAATGTAAGGCCTATGTCTGGACTCAATTCTATTCCATTGTTGGGTGTATTTTCTAAGGGATTTTTTTTTCTCCAGCTGTGCTACTAGGTGGCCCATCCTTCCCTAGAAGAGAGATGGAGCGATCTCTCAAGCAGACTGCATTTCCTGGGTCCGTCAGGCCTCATCACAGTTAGATCCTCCTGCAGGATCCAGGCCTCCTCCATTGTTTTGCTGGCAGCTGGGAGGTAGCTGACCAAACGAAGGACCTTATCTCTCTCCTGCCTCCTAAGGTTATTGGAAATATCAAATTAGATTACTTACACAAAAGAATTTAGAAAGGTCTGAAGTGCCATCCAAATGTAAGGTGTACTAGTATTCTCATTATTGTGCCTCTCCATCAGGAATAAGACCTAAATATAGAGAAGTTACTTTCAACTTTCACTCATTGGGATCAAGGTTATGATGTCTGTACTGTTGCAAATTCCAAATGAGTGCGGTTTGATGCTTCATGTCATTCTTTTTTTTTTT
>NW_005315758.1:0-997 GCF_000412655.1 Myotis brandtii
GTACAATGTTAAATGTGAGAGAAGCCTACCAACTATAGTGAAGGCACAAGTTGTCAGTCTTCCCACCTTTTTTTTCCTTCTGTCTGGATTATTCTGCCACCCTTCCCTCCCGTCAGTCCCTCCTTCCAAACCCTTTCATCCTGTCCAAGCCCTTCCCATCCATCACTGGTCCAAGTTGATGCCTCTTGCTGGGGGAATCAATCCTTCTATGGTCAACTCCACCCCCAGGAAGACATCTCTGCTCTGTACTCCTACCCACTTCCTCCCTTTCTCCAGCAGAGCAATAATCCTCTCTTCCACTAGCCCAACGAGTCTCAGTGTGTTCCTCAAGCCACATGCATCACCATCACCGTATGAATAAATAGAAATTCCAGGCTGCCACCACCTTCCTCTCTACCCCCAACATCACCTAACAGAAACCATCTCAGAGTCATATCTGGGCATCTGCATTTTTAATATTTTTAGAAAATTTTTGAGCACAGGAAAACTTTAAGATCACTGCTAGACTAGGCTCAGAGAACAGTGGCAGCATGCACTGTGTTCTGTGTTAGCCTTTGTCTGGCATGGAGTAGACACTCTAAATACCTGTCAAATGAATTAAAGAGTGTATGCAGCTTACCATGTATTGTTTAGTCTTTTTTTGTCCTCTAATGTCAGTTGCAAGTAGGTAAGGGGTGGTTGACATCAAAGAGTTAAGAAAATATAAGGAAAAGTATAACACTGAAAAAGCTTCCATTAATTTTTAAATTTTAACAGTTGATCACCACTAGAACCAGCATGCTACATGGCTCTTAAAATCTGCAGTTAACTTTGCCTGGAGTATCCATAGGCCATACATACAGCTGAAAGCTTGGTGGTGACTCTCCTTGTGACTTTTCTAATTTTCTAATTCACTAGCAACACCAGTTGCCATTTGTGTTCAATGCTCTTGCAAAGCATGTTGCCCAAATCAATGATAATCTGAATGGATGTTATCAAAAACAAACAAACAAACAAA
>NW_005315759.1:0-997 GCF_000412655.1 Myotis brandtii
GTCCCTATGCAGGTACACAGTGACTTTGAGGCTTACTCCATAGGGGAGCAAGTCAGAACCTTCTGGAGAAAAAGCACTGTCCATAGGAAGGATCTCCAGCTACTGGAGATGGGAGGAGACTTACTTCTGTCTTGACTAGCTGAGTCCTGGCCTCCGTGGAGGGCACAGAGTAGACCTGAGCCATCAGAGGGAGTGGTGCTGTCCTCCTGGACTCCGTATCCTGGCAATTATGGGAAACCTCATTAAACCTCCTGTCTGCTGCCCACTCCTTCTGATTCACAGCAGAGTGAATACCATAATCAGAAGGGACAAGGGAAGCATCTTAGAGAACCACAAGTTCTTGGGCAAGAAGCCAAAGGCCTAGAGAACACTGATATTCCATTGCCTCTTCCTGCTGCTGGCAAGGATTTGGGAACAGAGAGAAGGGTCTGGGAGATGAGCCATTCTTCATGCAGATGGTACTCATGAATAAGAGGTGGATGTCGGAACCAGGCATTAAGATAATTAAGTGAGGGTTTCTTGGCTCGAGGTGGATTGCACATGATGAGAAGCAGGGAGCATCCTTTGCCCAGAGGCTCGCCAACTGCATCAGGAAGGCTTTGAACCAAAGGAGGAGGGAGGGAAAGTACTTGATAAGCCTGGAAGCTGACTGTTTTGAAGGACAGCAAGTATTTGGATGGAAGGGAGGATGAGGGCGTAGAAGAGAAAATGTAGGGGCGAAAAGCAGTACTTGTAGTCTGACCCCTTCCTACCAGGATAAAACATACTTTATATTATAATCCACGTTGGTAGAAGGCACCGTCAAGAACTAGGGAGATGGAACATGAGGCTTGAGTACATCAGTGGCAGGTTATATTCCTTTGTAAAGGCAAAAACTTACTGAGACAGAAGGAGAGCCACGGTATATATGTATCTTCAAGGGTTAAAGTTGTTAAAGAACTGAGGTTAAAAGAAGAACCACCCTAGCTGATTTGGCTCAGTGGATAGAGCTTTGGCC
>NW_005315760.1:0-998 GCF_000412655.1 Myotis brandtii
TTTAATGTCTAAGACCTTCCCTGAACAGCTCAGCTGGTGAGAATGTTTGGCCCTATGCACTCCTCGAGGGCTACTAAAGTTTATGTGGTTATGATTTTTTGGTTGAATTTTTATCTGAACAGTTAGACTGTGATCTTTTTTGATGGCTGGGAAATTGTCTTGCCCAGTTTTGCAATCCTAGCAGAGACCTCTGACCTCAGTTCCTATTTAATAAATGTATGCTGAATGAGGGAATACATGAGTGAACCAGAAAAGAAAGAATGAATTTATTGATATCTGTATCTTGTGGAAGAGTTATTTATGTTTAGGGCTTGCCATCTCTCTTTACACGATGAGCTCCAGAGGGCAGGCTCTTTGTGTGATCCATCTTTGTCTCCTTATAGCTCCATACGCATGACATGAAGTAATATTTGCAAATAATTGAAGAGAAAAATGTAGCTAAGCTGGGTCATGAACGGGTATGCTCATGCATACAGATCTTTCTTGTATGACAGTTCTTTTTTTTTCCTGGTGTGCATGCAATCTTAATATCTGTTTAACTCTGCAAATGAGGCTAATTATACTTACCATCAACACCAAAGTTTCTTCTCAAATTGAATACGAGGTTGTCTATAAACCTACATATATCTTTTGATGATACAGTAATACACACTTTAGTGGGGCCATATCTTACCTAGGTTAAATTATAACAGTAGCCCTTCCTTGTGGCAAAAATCTCGTATAGCTAATATTAATATAGAGAATCCCTTAAATCACCCAAATGTAAGGCAAGATATTCACACTATGGCAGGCTAATAAGAATTGAGCTGGGAAGAGAGCAGAAGATTCACATTTCTACCTCTCACTTACTAGTGGACATAGATCCATTCAATGTGGTAGCAGATGGAGAAGTGAAATTGCCCTATTTAAATTGTTTCTCTCTCCTCTATCCCTCTCATTTTGCTTAGTATGTATACTTAATTTTGCATTATTTTTTAAAAATATATATTTTATTGATT
>NW_005315761.1:0-998 GCF_000412655.1 Myotis brandtii
TGTCAGAGGCACCCAAATACCATCAGAACGAGGGTAATGGCTATGACTGTAGCAACCTATGATTTCCATAATGGCGATGCGATTAAGAAATCAACATCACACGTTATTTATTCCCCATCAGCTGTGGCTTTTAAAAGCTCGTGACAGTGGTCACACCCCAAACTGGGAACAGCTTCCATACCTTTGATGGGACTCACATGCCACACACAACTTTCTTTCCCAACTGTGCCTTTAATTGGAATATTATCAGGAGCTATAAATTGTCCCAAAAGTTGGAGGCATACACACTATGAAAGCACTCGCGGTGGAAAGGAGACTGGAATTTTTCAGTCAGGGTTTGTTACAAATCCTTCAGGGACAAGAACACAGATGTGGTTGTCACTTTTTTTTTTTTCTTACGCACTAGTTGTAAATATAAGGCGTGGAGCTTTGCTGAAGAATAATACATCACATCATGAGGAAAACGCCACCCATTATATGCTAAGCGAGGAAACTCTATACTATAGACTACACAGTAAATTAAAAGCTGCAACAACTGTACTAGAGGACATTACGCTTAAGGAAACAAATTCTCATTATTTTGAATAAGACTTTGAATTCTTAAAGTCTGACCTAAATGACAATTATAATTGGATATTTACAATGAAAAATATGTAGAAAACCTACAAGCAATAAGTCAGTAATTATGCACTCGCTAAAAACATGTGCTTGGCATTTTTTTAAATTCCCTAATTAAATCCTAATTAGGATGTGCAGTGGAGTGTTAATTTTCACTAGCTATACCTCCAGGGCATGTTTTACACCTTCAGAAGCCTACGCTTATTCAGATATGTAAGAGATAATCATCAGTAGAAAGGACCACAGCAAACTTGGTTTGGAGAATTGCTTATGTGTGGTTTCTGCCTCTAACAGCCAGGAGACCTGAATGAGACTATGAACTGTAACACTTTCCGCAGCTGCCCAGTAGGTAAAGTATCACTTTTCCTGCATCTTCTAAC
>NW_005315762.1:0-998 GCF_000412655.1 Myotis brandtii
AAATTTTATTCTTTTAAAAATGCATCTGTGAGGACTTGAAAGTGGTTTCATGAACTATGGAAGGCCAAGACTCATAGTTTGAGAAACACTGTACTGGACTCTAAGATTTGGGGAGGGGGGTGTTTCCTGTCTCTCTACCATTGCAACTAATATTGGCCCTGGTGCAGGGAAGGGATCTAATAAGCCACACTGGCTATCGGCTTTGATGCCAAGCGCATATGCTTTAGAGACCGACAATTGGGTTGGAGCCCCAGCTTGGTCACTCACAGCTCCATGATCATGGACAAGTGATTTTGCTGCCACGAACCTATTCTCTTCATTTGTAATAAGAATGACGGCAACAACAATGATAATAGCTAGTATCTGTTGAAGACTTACAGCACACCAGGCGGTACAAAAAGGGATAATGATTGACATGTGACACAGGTGCTCTCGGGACCAAATGGGGTCAATGTATGCAGCACCTGCCGCGTACAGGAAACCTAATCATCCCTGGGTCTATTTTCTTCTTTGTGGATCCTCTGAACCAGGACTCCCTACTGGGAATTAGACGTGTGTTGCTTGCTCCTTTGGGCATTTGGCACACTGGGAGCTGGGAAGGGTCCAGCACTTTGAAGAGCTCTGTGAGAGCACACTGCCTGCCCCGTTCTCAAAGACCCATCTCCCAGCCTTCCTCCTGGCCCATGTGCAACCCTTTGGTCTGCTTAGTGGCACTTGGGTCCAGCTGGCCCGCGTCCACATTCCAGCCTTCCTGGGAAGGACAGCGGCGGCATTGTTGAGGTCTGAGGCCTGCAGGACACCGAGCTCATGTCCTCAGGCTACCTGTGGCATTTCCCTCCTGGGACATTTTGCTGTGCTTCTCACCGGTCTCACCAGCGTGTGGGACCAGAGAGGAGGGAGGGGCTGGGCAAAGTGCCATTATCAATGCCAACCACTGGGGACAGAGGAATTGTGTGAATCAGTCTGTTCTGATCAGGTTTTCTGTAAAGGAAGCAACC
>NW_005315763.1:0-998 GCF_000412655.1 Myotis brandtii
TTCAGAAGTCAGAAGCAAACGTTTTAAGGGGAACTGCACCTTCCCACAGGATTTCCTGAATAAGCCAACTCAGATTTAGCAACTAGCTCCTTCAAGTGGTTCGTTTGTTTTGGTGATTGTGGTAACCATGGTGGTGGGTGGGAAGGTGTCTTTCTCAGAGGCCTGGTCAGGGAGGGATTTCCCTTAAAAACCAAACTCTTTTCTGAACTGCAGTGTCCACACTCTCTCTCAATCCCCGGACTGAGCAAAGGCAGCCTAAGCCTCAAGCGACCACATGGCCTTGATGTCAACTCACTGAAAGCCTTTTATTTTTCCAAATTTCCAGGGAAATTAATAAGCAATTTCCACATGTTCATGGCTTTCACTTCTGTCTGGAAGGTTTTTCCTACTTCCTTTATTATCCTTTCCCTGCCCCTCCATCCAGCTCCTGGGAGGGGATCTGTCTCAGAGGTCATTTCTTTGGAAATCATTACCAACCCACCAAAATGAATCGTTCTCCCCTCAGTGCTACCCACAGCTCTGCTGTCATATCTCAGCTCTTGCAAATCACACTGGTAAGTGATTCTGTCCCCTTTCCCAGTGGACTGTCCCTCCACTCTCCCCCTCTTCCAATATATGAACTCCTTTTGGGATGTGGCCCTATTTTACTGGTCCTTGCACCCTTAGCAGCTAGACCAGTCAGAGTTGAACAGAGATGCGGAATAAAGGTGAGTGAGTTGCTTTGCTGCATCAATCATGTACTCTTTCTTCTGTAGCCCACCTGGCTTTTCCCCCTGCCTGTAAAAGTGCTCAAGTACCTTTAAAAACTACCCATAGTAAATGATTTTAGCTCTTTGAATGCATAAGAATCCATGAGTTCACAATGACATGAATGAAGAAACAATTAAATAAATGGAGGAGGGAAAGCTCTTCTTTATACTGTGAAGCAAATGAATAAACATAGAAAGAATAATGGATTTAGAAAATTACTATTTTGCAACTAGTGTAATGCTAAGGGA
>NW_005315764.1:0-998 GCF_000412655.1 Myotis brandtii
GGGTTTCCCTTCTTTTGGATGATTTCCTTCGGCTTAATTCCCAGGGGTGAGATTATTGAACCGAGGATGTGAACATTTTTATGGCTCCTGATACATTTTGCCAAATTGCTTTTCAAAAGTATTTTACAATGTCATCAGCAATGTATAAACACACTAGTTTTCACCATGGGCTTGCCAGCATGATGTAGCACTTACCTCATTATTTTTAGAGAGGTTTCATTTTATTTTAGTTTGCATTCTTTGATAGCTAATGATCTTATAAAGTTGTTCATACATTTGATTATTAATTATGTCATCTCTTAAGGGAACTGGCTCTTGAAGCCTGATGCTTGTTTACCCAGGTGAGGCCAAATCAGATATTTATTAAGCATCTACTATATGCTCACTACCACAGGATGCTACGGGGTGGAAGTATAAGGCTTAGTTCTTATTTTCCAGAAGCCTACAATCAACAGTCACATTGTTTTTAGTTATTGCTGATTTCTCTTTACCCCTTCTATTGCTTTGCACATTATGTGTGCTTAATAAATTTATTTTAATGTAGTTCAACCCCAGATAGCATGTTTATGGTTTTTTGTGGTCCACAGAGGTCTGCATTCAATTCAAAGGAATGCAGAACAAGAATCCAAAATGGTCCTGAAAAACAGAGAAATAGCCTGGACCTGAGAATCTAATATGAATGAGCATGAGGCCCTGTGTTAGAACATTAGGGAAGATACACTCGACGGCAATTTTAAAGCAAAGTTTAGGGTTTGAGGTTGGCAGCATGAGTAACTGCAGGATGTGGCTGCCAACCAAAAGCTGTTGCAATCAAAGTTATATTAATAGATACAGAGGTGCAGTGTGTAGAATAAGGGAGGTGACAGTCCCACTTGGCTCCATGCAGATTAAACAATTCCACAACTCCTCAGTGTCGATCTTTCTTGTTTTTTCTTTTCAATTTTTTAAATTTTGAGGATATTTAAACCTACAGAGGAGTTGGAAACATTACATAATGA
>NW_005315765.1:0-998 GCF_000412655.1 Myotis brandtii
TGGGAGTCATTTGTTACTGCAGCAAAGCCTCTCCCATCCTGACCGTGCCTGGAAAACCCAATGGGATCCTCTGATCACAGGGCAAGAAAGAGTACTGAAGAGTATCAGACAAATGTTAGTCATTTACATACACAAGCACAAATGGAGTATAAATATATATATAGTTTTCAGCTCTGTCTTCTGAGGGTTTCAGCTTTATCCCCAGGCTCATAAAGAGATAGCTGAAAATTATAGTTATCAGAGCCGTACAAAAAGAGGTCATTTCTTTCTGTGTCTCTTCCATAGAGAACTAAACTCTCCCAGAAACCCTGTTGAAGCTTCTGTAGCATATAATTATTATAATAATAAAAAGCGTGGGCTATTCAGTCGCACAGTCTGAGTCCAAATCTTGACTGGGTGATCGTAGTATGCTGTACAGTGTGAGCAAGGGGCTCAATCTCAGTTTCTGCATCTGTATAATAACAATAGGACCTAATTCAGGGGATCATTGTCAGGAATAAATAAGTTAGTACATATTAGGGTTTTGGACCAGTGCCTGGCATATGGTACACACTTTGTACATGTTAGTAGTGAACATCTACTTCGTCTCCCATCTTATAGGTTTTTACTAGAAATCTTCTAATATTATGAGTCCCACCTTAATTTTCCTTGTAGCAAATTTATCTGTGGCCAACCCAGAATTAAACAAGGAAGGGAATTCTGGGAAGTATAGTTCCAGTTTAGTTAGATTAAAACAGAGCACAGCTATCACTGGCTGCAAGGTAGGTCTCAGCAGACTGTACTGCCAAGCTAAGGATTTGGGGTGGGAGGATCAGAGCAAAGTCATAGAAATGTTTGTTTTCTCTTTAAGTAGATGTGGCTTGATCAGCTTTGCATTTAAAAAGATCTTTTAGCCCAACTGGCATGGCTCAATGGTTGAGTGTTGGCCTATGAACTGGGAGGTCACAGTTTGATTCTAGTTAGGGCATATGCCTGGGTTGTGGGCTTGATCCCGAGTG
>NW_005315766.1:0-998 GCF_000412655.1 Myotis brandtii
CCCCAAGAGCATGAATTTTCATGCACTGGGCCTCTAGTGAAGAAAATAAAGTGGGAAGACAGTATCTGTCATGCGGATGGGGCAGCCATTGCGGTGTGAATGAGAGTGGTCAGGGGAGGATACATTCTCATTGTTATTCAGGTTAATGTATATTTGTACAGTTTCTTAATAGCATCTAATAGAAATGATGTATCAATGAAAGGAGGTAAAGAAATGGTTAAATACTGGAGCATTTAGTAAAATTGAGTTAAAATAACTGGAAGAATTGCATGACAATCTGTGCAGACAAATCTGAGAGCAGAAAAGGAGTAGCTCACACAATAAGATTAACATTTGAGAAATCAGCCTCCCACAAAAGGAGAACAGTACAAATGAGTGCTTTTCCCTCAGGGATTTCCATCCATCAGTTAAGAATGTGGCTTTCTTCTTTTTATTACTTGTAATTCAGCCCAGCAAGTCCTTTATTCCCAGGAGGGATGCTTCTCTCCGCCCCAGTCACGGTGGGACTGGATCTCTTTCAAGCAGCTATTTTTAGTCAACAATTTATACTCCTAATTTGTTTCCTGCGTATTATCATTGGGTAACCCACCAGTCTTCACACACCCTATTTATACCCCCAATCAAATGAGACTCTCAAAATCCATTAGCATTGGAAGCATGAACTTGTCTTCACAATATTTAAGACGGGAATAACCCAGAAGGGACAAGAAGGGTCTCATTCATAGGTTGCATGTTGCCAACATCACAAATGGCCCCAAAGAATCATCACCACAGAACTTCCCTCTGCAGCCACACTGGGGATGTCCATTTCTGTAGGAGCAGTGACTATTCTTCCCACTCTGTTTTCGTCTTAGCCCATGCAGGCCTCCATACCACAGACTGGGAGGCTTACAAACACCATGCATTGATTCCTCCCAGTTCCCTGTTGTCCTTTATCTTTGCAGCATTCCATCTCTGGTCCTCAATGTCCTAATCTCATGGCTGGTTCTTGACAAAAA
>NW_005315767.1:0-998 GCF_000412655.1 Myotis brandtii
CTTGATAGAGAAGCTCTTTATTCTGCCTCATTCTTCAATGCTTCGGGACAGCATGACCTTTATTCAGCTGAAAGGACCCTCGTTAGGAGTTTGAGTGCTTATGTTCGAGACCTTGTTCTACTACCAATTATCTGTGCGACCTTGGGAAATTATCCTCACCAATCAGGTTTCAATTTCCTCGTCCGCCAAATGAAGGTGTTGGACAAGGTGATCTCCAAGGTCCTACCTTCCCTGCTCTAATTTCCAGGATTCTCTGACTCAGGGCGCGTGGTGAATGCTGATCTAATTAATTTTCTTAGTCACCTTCATGAGACCCGACAGAATGTATTTCCTCACGATGTTGGAGAAGGGGATGCGTATGTCTGTCAAGATTTCAGTGAAGTATGAAGTGTGGTGTTGAGTTTCTGATCCTGTACTGCATGGGACAACCACTCTCCCTTTTCTTTGTTCTTCTAACATCAACATTGGACATCCCTGCCTCCTGATAAGCTGTGAAATGCTATCAAATTAATTTTAATACCCTCGTAGTTACATGTAGTGCCTCGTGTTCAAAACTTTCTTACATACCGAGTGTAAACACACAAGCTTTCTAAAATAGGTTTTAAACTGTTTCAATCAAAATGCTGTCTTTAAATAGGGTCATGTATCATTTTCGTGTATCCCATTATTATTTGCATTGCAAATGAGCAGCTCCTGCATGTCCTACATTTTACTGGACTTCAAGAATAAAAACATAAGATATGGCCCTCAGCCCTCAAAAATTTAGGATTATGTAGGGGTGTGTACTATATAACGTGTTGAGATACATTAAATGGCTTCAGATCACGAGGGGGTAAGGGAGCTGAAGATAATTTGGGAACGCTCTTGTCCATAAACATAAGGGCAGGGCTTAGGCTAGGTTGGGTGCAGCTTTCTAAACAGAGGAAATTATTTAACCAGAGATGCAGCAGTGAGTTCATTTAGCTAACACTCTGAAGAGAGTGCTTACAGACGGACAG
>NW_005315768.1:0-998 GCF_000412655.1 Myotis brandtii
TCATCCTGCTTTCACATTGAGGCTCAGGAAGGTGAAGTACCTCAGCCAGGGACACACAGCTGTTAAGCTGGGAATCAGGATGTAACACCAGACCTCTGGCTCCACAGCTATTGCTCTTCCCATGAGACAACGCTTGTCTCACTGGATGAGGATTTGATACACCCTTCATCTGAAAGAAGAAGATTCACTTCCTACTGACTGTGTTAACTGTGCTCCCATCAGGCTGACACCGCTCAGAATTCTTCATGTCTTCCCTTCCTGGCCCCCAAACCTTTGCAGTTCCTCTGCATAGAATGCCCGCCCTACTCCCTTCTGACTTGCTCCCCGAACCAAAGCCACCTGTCACCTCCCCTCCGGGAGCCATTAGGCACAGTTCCAGACCACATTCTTTCCCCTGCTGAGAGTGCCAGTGTGAGACTAGAGACTTGTGAGGTTGTGTCACATCTGATACATGAGGAGTCAAATCCTGGCTCTTCCACATTCTGGCTCCGTACATTTAGACAAGTCACTTTACCTTTCCAAGCCTCGGGTTGCTCATCTGTACAATGGGCTCAATACCACAGAAGTCAAACCTCCTGGCACATATCAGAACTGAACTGGCATATTAATGGATGGCTCTTCTCCTTCTTCTGTCTAGTATCTCCCTATCCGGATACTTTTTATCCACCAATGCAGAGTTCCTTCTGTAAGAGGGATTGGATGATCTTATTCCTCCTCAAAAGCATGCAAAGACTGCCGGTTCCCTTGTGTAAGGCATCATGGGAGGATGGAGGTGGCAGTCCAGCCTCTGCTGAAAAGTCCTTGTGCAGAGCAGGTCCTGTTCTCTCTGAGATTTACATTCTCGTCTATAAAACTAGGACAGTGAGGTGCGCTCCACAGGATTTGGGTAAACAAAGGGCCTAAAAATAAACATAAACATTGCCCCTAAATACAATTGCAGGTGGTATAGGAAGCCCTGGGAATTCTAATAGTAAAAATAAGTTAAATATTCATTCATT
>NW_005315769.1:0-998 GCF_000412655.1 Myotis brandtii
TCATTCAGTTTGGCCATTACTATTGACTTAGAAAGAAATGCACACTGAAAGAAAGATGTTATGATTTTATGAATTAAGATAAATAAAGTTCTTAGAAAATAGTCTGGCCTAGAATAAGAACTATTTAAGCATTTGTTGTATAAAAACTTTACTTTTGAGTAGCCTAAGGTACTGCATAAAAAAGATCTTTAAAAAACAAGTCCTTAGTCCCCAAATACCAGAAAATAACTTGGAAACATGATACCTTTTTTAATGCTTTAGAACAACTACAAATAGGTACAAAGCAAATAACTTTGTTTCATTAGACACAAAAGAATGAGAATGGATATATTCAAATTTGAATTTGAAAAATGAATAAGCACACTATCTTTAAAGGTACTGTAAATTACCAGCTCAATAAATTGCAAAGAATGTGTGTCGCTATTTATTCTTCTGTTCAAGAAAAAAATATAGTTACCATAGCAACCACCAAATCTCATAGTGTGTGTGTGCTGCCTCTATGATATGATCATTTTTTGTAATAAAGACATGAGTAATATATCATCTGAGCTCTGGTATTAAATGTTTTGAAATGCTTTAGAACACACACATTGCTGATATACATATTTACTATTTTTACTCCCTTAGCTCTCTGACATTAAATACACTCTAAATTTTAACATGTGCTTCAGATATATTCTGAATGTATAACCATATATATATCAAATCTCTAAGAATTGTGGAATTGGAGTCAACACCCCAAATTTTTCAATGACTTATAATTGGCTTCCATGGGCACTGCAAAAATGTATAAATGAAAGTTTTTTTTCCTAAAGAATTTAAAATGGAGTTCCATGCCTTAGCTACTTTGGCTCAGTTGATAGAGTGTCAGCCTGGGGACTGAAGGGTCCCAGCTTCGATTTCAGTCAAGGGCACATGCCCGGGTTCTGGGCTCGATGCTCAGTAGGGAGTGTGCAGGAGACAGCCAAACAATGATTCTCATCATTGATGTTTCTATC
>NW_005315770.1:0-998 GCF_000412655.1 Myotis brandtii
TTCTATTAAATGTCATTGAAGAAGAGTACGAGAGCTATGAGTATATGACATGAGGTTGAAATTAGGAACCTGCCTTTGTGGTAAGTATTCTAAACTGAATAGAATTCTAATATCTCTCTCTCCAACAGCAAAACAAAACAATGGGTTTGTGCACCTAATCCATAACAGAGACCCATCAAATTCATGAAACTTCTTAATAGCATCTTGAATCCCAACAACTTTTATCAATTGGTGTAGCACAAATATGATGGCATTTACTCTTGGTAAAGTGCAATTTTAGGAATATCTGATGAATATTGCCTTAGGCTTCTCAAATTTTTCAAGACCTGTCATGTAAATACATGCTTAATAATCTTATTTAAACAACTTCTTAGTCTACAGCAAGCAAGAGATCAGTGAAACCAATAAAGATATTTCCGTATATTCCCTGTAAGCTGGAATGAAGAATTCAAATGCAAATATGGTCTCTGTCTTACCCTTATCTCCTTAGTACTCACAGTTCCCATATGATCTGAAGGCTTCTTACTCCAAGCACCTACCTCTTTTGGCTTGAGATCATTCTTTGGTAGAAGGAGCATGCATGGTCTATACATACCAGAAGTGCCCGGGAGTGAGCTGTCCTACACGAGGCCCTAATGATGAACAAGAATTGGAGGACAAATGCCCATATCCTCACCCCTTGGTCAGAAAAATTCTGACATATCCTCAGTGGAATTCTGCTACAGTTGCTGACAGTGGTAATCTTCTCAGAAATGCACGTTAAATTGCCTGCCTCCCAATCTCTGTCTCACTTCCCCGTCCCTCTATCAGTGCTCCCTGGAATCACATTCTTACACTCAAATTCTCATCTCAGGTTCTGCTTCTGAGGAATCCCAACCTACGACAAATGTATAGTCTATTTTTGAAGATAAGGCAATACTTCTAGAAAGCAAAGAACGCCAGTAGTTAAATGCCAGAATATGTGATAGGAGCTAACTACCTTAAAAGGAGAAGGTTTT
>NW_005315771.1:0-998 GCF_000412655.1 Myotis brandtii
TCAGACATTTGACACATACACCATAGTCTTCACAGGGGAATCTATAGAGGGAGAAGCAGATGGAAAGTGAACTTGCAGACAATATCATCAGGATTTTTATTGCAGCAACATAACTGGCTCTGGCTTTGTTAGAAAAAGAAAAGAAGTTCATAAGACAGATATGTGGGACTCACAGAATTGATAGGCGGCTGCAGGACCAGGTCAGGAGACAGTCAAGGAAGCATGGGAGACCTGGAGGGTTAAGCATCAGGAACCAACCCACAGGTCTGGCCACAGCAACAGTCTAGTCCAAAGTCTGCTCTGCAATGCAGATGACTTCCAACTCTCCTGAATGCTTACACCATTTACTCAAGATTTAAAGCCCCTGGGAGATGTTGCCTGATCAAATGAAAGTCACATGTCTGTTCTGTTATACATGGGATGGAGAGGGAAATATGGTACTTTGGGCTTCTGGGATAAGTGTTAGTTACTACCTCCTACCAAGACTACACACAAAAGGGAAGTGTCGAGGAAGGAAATAAGAAGTGGAACTATAATTCAATAGCAATCAATCAATCAATCAATCAATCAATCAGTAAATAGGCAAAGAGCTTGAATAGACAGACATTTCTCCAAAGAAGACATATGAATGGCCACCAGGTACATGAAAAGGTGCTCAACATCTCCAATCATCAGAAAATGCAATCAAATCCACAATGTGGTGTCAACTCACACCAGTTAGGATGGCTATTATAAAAAAAACACACAAAAAATAGTAAGTGTTAGCAAGGATGTGGAGAAATTGGAACCCTTATATCATATTGGTAGGAATGTAAAATGGTGCAGCTTCTATGGAAAACAATATGGAGGTTTTTCGAAAAAATTAAAAATACAACTACTCTATGACCTAGCAATTCCACTTCTGGGTATATTCAAAAAAATAGAAATTATGATCTGGAAGAGATATCTGTACTCCCATGTACAATGCAGCATTATTTACAATAGCCAAGATATGGAAA
>NW_005315772.1:0-998 GCF_000412655.1 Myotis brandtii
AAAAAAAAATGAAACCAGGTAAAGGGTGACCAAATCTACCAGCACATTGATTTTGGATTTCCAGCCTCCAGAACTGTGAGAAAATATATAAACCACCCAGTCTATAGCATTTTAATTACAGCATCCAGAACCCAACAAGACAATGACAGTGTCTACATTTCCCATAAGGCTGCTCCCTCCCTGGAATTCAGCCTGAGGATTCCAGTTAGTCTTTAGGGCTCATGTGGGTGTGTGGGTCTGGGTGCTGGGAAGTGTTGACTTTTCAAGGGAGGCCATGTAGCAGTGAAGGGACTACTTGCAAAAGGCAGGGGATTTTTGATTTCTTTAAACAGCTTCCACAAGATTGGGAAAGAGAAGTTAGACTAAGGAGAATTTTTTAAGAAGTTTGATTCTGCTAAGTGTGTGTGTGTTTAATAATATACATATTTCTTCTTATGATCTTTAAAAAGCTTTCTTAGAAGTTAAACTTGGTGGGTTCTGAACATCAATCAGCTTTATTTTTCCCATCGGTGCTTCTATTGGTTCTGCTTCCCATTCCTTTAGCCACAACTTGGACAAATTGAAAACTTCCTGGTTGCTTTTGGTTGTTAAAAGTTCATCTGGTTTAAGGCTTTATTCAAATATTCTATTTTAAATTCTTTATCTCCTCCAGAATCAGGTTGGGAGCCTTGCAGTGGGGTGGTGGGAGGGGCTTCTAATCTTCCACCCCTCCCTTGCAGCGCAGGATGAGACTATCATATCCTTCTGGGTTCTCTTCTCCTCACCATATTCCCAGGCTCCATTCCTCTGCGAGAGCAGGAAGGAGATAGACGGACACCAGTGGTGACCTTACCTGTCAGCTTTACAAAGCATCCTGGTCTTGCTTGGTCCATCTCATTCCATCTGTTTCTGTTGGTCTCCAGAATGATGGTGGCACCTGTGTCAATGCATGCAAGGTTTTCCTGGGCTAATGAGCATCCTCACTCTGTTCCCTTGTCTCCCTTTGGTCCTGCCAGTGG
>NW_005315773.1:0-998 GCF_000412655.1 Myotis brandtii
TGGCCAATGAGCCAGTTCTGGTTTGTATAGCGAGGTGCTCAATGTCCAGGTTGCAGTGGCAGATACTATAAGTGACCTCACTGACTCGCATGAAGGCACAGTAAAGTGTTCCATGGTGGTGTGGTCGGTTAAGGTAGAGTTGTCGGATTCTGCAACTACTGCAGACACTTGTGGGATGGGGTAGATATCAAATTCCAACTTGCATTTTTGCTGTCGTCAACAGAAAGCTGCTTCATTAGAAGGGAGGTGAAGCCTGAGCCAGTACCATCCCTTAAAGCTATGAGTGATCAGAAAACTATGAAGCCAGGAGCACTGGTCCACTCAGCCTTAGCTTGCGATTCCTGCTTGCACAGAACCTCAATGTCAGCCGGTGATCAGAGATTACAGCCTTTTCAGGATTTTGCTGGGCATGTGCATTGCCCTGCACATGTGCATAGCCTTCTACATTCCAGGTTGGATATCTCGTTTTCCAAATATTCCTTTTAATCCACCCTCCCCCACCCCCCAACATCTTGTTTGTCCCAATTGGTTTTGCTGCCTCAAGCAACTCGGATGTGAAACAATCACAATTGATTATATTTTCCACAAAAGCCTTGCGGAGTGGGCTTTTCTCACTAAGTAAGCCCTGAGTCAGGTCAAATAAAGACAAGCCCTGTGAGGTGGGGCTTTATAAAGAGTTCTCAGGTCAAATAATGGCAGTTTTCTGCAGATGGGATTTTTGGAGGGAGGGCTGTCAGTCCATTCTGCCCCCTCCACTTGCTGCCTGAATGATGTTTTCACACCTGCTATCATCCCAAGGAGGCTGCCTTTTGAGGTTCTGTAGAAGCAGTGCAAGGTAAAATTCCATAAAATGCGTTCTTACAGAGATTCAGGCATTTTCCTTGAGTAAGCACTCCTGGGATTGTTATAAGCCTTTAGATAATTTCCATAGATTTGAAAAATTGATTTTGACAAATTTTGCCAGTTTTCTCATTGCTTCTTTATATAGGTTGATTTTT
>NW_005315774.1:0-998 GCF_000412655.1 Myotis brandtii
AGAGCATATCTTTTCTTGAAAGTATTTCTGTTTGGAGAAACTACTATTTGTTATGATTTGTCTTAATTAAAAGACATAGTTTTCAGAGAAACACACTCTACACTTAAGAAACAGCAAAACAAATTGAGTTGGATACAGTCTTAAGCAGTAGGTACGTTTGCAGTTCTCAACCAAATTCATCAATATTTTTACATTCACTGCATGTTCTGTGAGATGGGATTTACTTATGGTCTGTGTCTGTTATATATTGATGAGTTAAATATTCTACCTGGTTGACTGCTATTTCCTATTTTTCCTGTTTGTTCAGTGATATTGGGATTGGTCAGTCTCAAGACGACAGCATCGTGGGATTAAGGCAGACAAAGCATATCCCAACCGCATTGCCCGTCAGTGGCACCTTGTCATCCAGCAACCCTGACTTACTGCAGTCACACCATCGCATTTTAGACTTCACTACTACTCCTGGTGAGCACTACCCACGCTGCTTTTGTTTAATTGCAATCATCTCTTTTCTTCTAATGGAATGGTGGGAGCGCTGTACGTATCTCTCTTGGTTTGCCATGGATTTATCAGATGCTTAGTCAGGGTGCACCTTCGAACAGTTGGAACCAGCTCTTCTTTATTCTTCAGACTACTGTGATATGGCCATGGGCAAGTTCATCTCTTTGAACTTGTTTTCTCTTTCCTAAAATGAAGGTGATACCTACCATGCAGGCATTACTAGGTCATATGAAGTAAATAGAATGAAAGGCCTATTTTAGGTCAGCTTAATAATGAGCTTTTTGATATATAATACAGATGAACTTTAGATTTAATTTTTTTTTACTTTTTGCTATGAACTGATGAGTTTGCATTTGTCTGTAGACGATGCGTTTATCTATAGGGGGAAATGAGTCCGTGCAGATAATCAGCATGTGGACTGGTTGCATGTTTGAAGAAGAGCTATAATATGCGAGAGGGGAAATTTTAGCATTCTCTTTAATAAGGAGGGTTTTTTT
>NW_005315775.1:0-998 GCF_000412655.1 Myotis brandtii
AACCTTACACAGTGTTATATGTCAAAGGAAGTGCAGTGCTTCCATTCCAATGAAGACCTTACCGTTTTCTGACACATCAAACCACACCTGCTGTGGGATACGCTAAGGCTGGAGATAAGAGACAGGAGAGAGATGACCGCACGCACTGGAGAGAGGGTGCCAGACACACAGGGCAGCAGGGGTCCTGCCCCCTCTACACCACAATCAGCTTCAAGAGAAGAAAGTTCAAGTAAACAACCGTGATGTGCTTCCAGGGTGTGTTTTAAATTAATAGATTAGAAAATCATTAAAAATTCTCCCTGTGCTTTCGTTTCTGTTTACTATTGCACAATATCCAAAGAAAAAATCTAGAAGACCAAGCCAACACAGTGCCCAAACCCCCACTCCGCCACTCGACTCGCTGCTCGTGACTTTGCACACATGGCCCTGCCTGGGTAAGGAAGACGTCACACACCCCTCCCCTCCCAGGGCTTCTCCAGCTCCCAGGTGAGGCCGGTGCTGCATCAGGATGTGAACTGTCTGTAAGTCACCATGTAACAAACCGATGGAATTATCTGTATCAGCGTGAGTCCTGAACCCGAAGATTGAAAAGGGCCTCAGAATCGTATCCGAAGCTCTCGCTTCCTCCCTGTCTCAGATCACCAAAGAAACGCTATAAACTAAGTGGATGATGAGACCAAGGACAAGACAGCTCTGCTTCCTGCCCAGCAGCCGGAGTCCTGGCCTGCAGCCCCTGTGAGTCAGTGCCCCGCAGTTTAAACCACATGTCAAACCCAGGAGCCTCAGGAAGCTGCAGGCGGGCAGACAGGGCGAGGCTGTGGCTCGGAACCTGGAATCCGGGAGCCATCCTCGAGACAAATTCAAAAGGGTTTTTTCCAGCTTCATGGAGACATTTATTGAGACACAATTGACGTATTATTGAGACAAATACTGAGACACAATTGACATGACACTGTGTACTGTTAAGGTGTATGATGTGTTGATTTTATACACAAATA
>NW_005315776.1:0-998 GCF_000412655.1 Myotis brandtii
GCACCCACCTCCCACAGGTCACCCTCCTCAGCACCCAAGCCCCATGGCAGAGCCGGGAAATGCGGAATAGGAGAGTGGCTCCCAGGACTACTCATTAGTGCAGTCCTGGCAGCAGTGTGGAACGCGGGATGCTGGTAAGACACCCACGTGTAAGTGTCTGTCGCCACATGAGGGGAGAGCTACAGCTGAGACGACAACTGGACACTAATTTCAGGGTCACCCGCAAAGAGGCGGGAGTCCCCAGGGCCGCGTCCGCAGAAATGAGCGAGGAAAGAAAAGAGGCTTAGAGAGGAAGTGAGAACCTGCCCAGCGGAACATCAGGACAGGGACAGAGGAGACAAGCCAGAAGGAGAAGAGGCAGCTGTGGGATCCGCCAGAGAGCAAAGTGTTGCATTTCCCTGGAAAATGCCACTGAATGCACCTGGAAAAACAGAACACTGTTTTCCTAATTTACCTGGAAGAAAAACAGCAGGTGCCATCCGTGGATTTGGGAGAGTTTTAGATGTTGTGACAAAACGGCTAAAAGGAGGAGGGAGTCGGAGACCAGATGCGGAGGCTGGGCTGCAGGTCCGCACAGGAAAGTCCACTGCTGGTGTCTGACCACACAGGTGAGGGAGCAGAGGGGAGTCAGAACTCCCGGGGCCCCACTCCCCATCGCTATGGCAAAACAACCCATTCTCGCCTTGGTGATACCAGGAAAGTCACAAGCAAGCGCCATTCACTTTTCTTGGGGGAAGGATCCCTACTCCTGCTCGCTCAATTTTCTTGGGGGAAGGACCCCTATGCCTGCTCGCTCCTATTGGGAGGTTTCAGGAGGTTTCGGGGGACTGGGAGTGACGGCTGGTGGGTGGGACATGGCTGATGCTGGGATGCTAATGCAGGTGCATAAGGGGACTGGTGGGCAGCTTGCCTCCTGCTGGGCAGGCCTGGAGGCCGAGCATCCCTGATCACCTCCTGGTGAGTGTCACTCAATGAAACACCAGCATTTGGGATTCCCT
>NW_005315777.1:0-998 GCF_000412655.1 Myotis brandtii
ATCATTATTTCAGTGGATCAGGTTATTGGTCCTTATTCTATTGGTCCGTGTAAGTACTTGGTAGCCATATGACCTCGATCAAGTCATTTATATACTTTGTGCTTATTTCTTCCTAAGAAAAGTGGGTAATGATAGCAAAAGATAAATCTTTTGAAGAGGTAAAAACATATTGCATTCTTCAAGACAAATATGATTGAATTGGATCCAGCCATTATTTCAGATTATCCACTCCATTAATTCCCATTACTAGGAGGGAAAATGGAGTGTCAGAGACAGTTTCACCAGACCAATTTAAACCTGGCTCTAGACCCAGTGTATGTGGAGTGGAAGAAATGTGCTGTTCCACATTCCATATGGAAGAGACAGGAAAGGGGAGGAGAGACTCATTTGATTACTCTCAGCTCACAGCCTATTGAACTCCACTGGATGATTACAGAGAACTATTCTTTGACCAAAATAAGTTGATTAAAACCAGAGTCCTGCCACTGAAGTGAGATTAAACTACCACAGTGTGATTTTAATACCAGGATCTTTCCCTGTGGTGTGTTGCACAATAGAAACCAATTGAAAAATATAGATATTAGAGCAAATAAATAAATTGATGAGCTGTAAAGAAATTGGGCCTGGGGGAGCCCACAGTGAAAGGAAGTACTGTCAGAGTTGAGAGCAAGCGTCTTTTAATTGATAAAAAGGAAGTAGGAGGGGAGAGAAATACATCAGAAGAAGATGGGCTGGTGGCTGTAATTTTATGAGGTTGGTGTTTTATGGGATAGGGAATTCCCAGGGAAAGGCATTAAAAGAAAGTAGAGTTAAATGTATCCTTGGCTGACTCCCTGCATGATGGATTGCAGGAGGGCAAATATTTGTATCCCATCTTTTTCTAGATGCTCTTTCTCTCATCTCTAAATATCCGTAGTTCCTGGAGTCTGTACATGTAGTTGATCACAAAATTATTTCACAACTTTTATTGTTTCTTCATTTCCTCACATGGTATGTCT
>NW_005315778.1:0-998 GCF_000412655.1 Myotis brandtii
CTAAGGTCCAGGCTCTGTTCAAGGGGCTTTGTGTGTTTCACCTCAGCTCTCCCACAGCAGCTTTGTGGGGTTGGCATTAAATCCTCTCCATTTTACAGGTGAGGAAACTGACACCCAGAGGTGTTGTGACTTGCCTAGCATTGCACACCAATGATCAGCAACAGCCTGGGTTCGAATCCAGGCAGTCTGGCTGCAAAACACTTATTCCTAACCACTACTCAATACAGACACTCAATTGTTCCTTTTTATTGCTCTGAGAACTATTTTGTCTTCCTCAAGTGTGGTGATGACATTTTGAGATCATCTGATATTCATCTGAAAGATCAGAGCTCTTCATGTATCAGTAAATCTGCATAGGGACTTACATGCATGTCCCGTCACCTTTTTTACTGTGCCATAGGCTTCAGGCTTCGCCTCAATCTACTCTCCAAGCACAGTAGCTGATGGAGACCTTGCATTTCCCCCTTCTCCTCCCTGGCCTGAAGCAGGTGGCTGTCTACTCAGCAAGGAGGCAGGAAGCCAGATGTAGTTCCGCCTGCACCCAGCAGGTGGCAGTAGAAAACCAGATTAAGACCCTTCTTTTACTCTACAGTACCAACCTCTCTCAAGGAAAACAAGCCAGGATGGAAGTAAAATTGTAAAGAAAATATGTTTTCCATTTTTAAAAATAATGTCACAGAGTTTTAATCAAAACACCTCAACTTCCTTTTAAAAAGACAGACGTTTACACAGAAAAACTATTCAGTATTTATCTCCCTCTGCATGGACAGACACAGGTAGCGTTCTGGGGGCCCCATCTGTACTCACATTTTAGAGGCTGTTATCTGCCTGAAAAGTCCCAGTAGACTTAGGGCATGAGAATTGAAAAGCAGTAAGATAGAATTTCCAGTCTCTTGAATTCAGGACCGAAATGTGTGTGAAGAACTCGGACTTACCTAATTGGTGGGAGGAAAGAGCAACACTCTCCTGCCTCTGGCATTTTCCTCTCTGTTGTGCTT
>NW_005315779.1:0-998 GCF_000412655.1 Myotis brandtii
TGACCAGGAATCGAACCGTGACCACCTGGTTCATAGGCCAACGCTCAACCAGTGAGCTATGCCGGCCGGGCTGAAAACCATTTTTAAGAACTAAAGAACATCATTAATTTTTTTCATATGTTTTAAGTTTGACTCACTGGATTTAAAGCTTAAATATTTATTTTTAAAAGATTCTTAAATGTATTCCCTAAAAATTCAACATTTAAAAAATTTATTCTGGGCTTAATGATTTTAATTCCCTTCTTTACACAGAAGACTTGAAACAAGCTTTCCCCAACTCGTATATGCATATTTTCTGGGTTCAAAACAAATGGCAGAGAAAATTTTCATCATCCCCATCTTCTCTCACAGTCAGGAGTTCACACAGCGGAGCACAGGTCTATGTGCAGATGCTAAGGGTCCGGAAGGCCTTGGGAGCCTGAACTGGGGGGAATGTTGTCAGGGTGATTGTGCAGGAAGGACAGACTCCATGGTTCCGCAGGGCAGCCTGGAGCGGGGCCTCTCTGTGCTGGTATGGAACCCATTCGTAGCAATAGGGGCAATGACTGACGGTCAGTGAGAAATTCTATTGGAAAGCCGTGGAGAATCGAGGAGGGGCAGAACTTAGTTTTCTTCTCTTCTTGGCTCAAGATGAGTTTTTTATTTTCCTCTGATTCAGCTAAGTTGGAGAGAATCAAGCTCAGTATACTTTAGTATGACAGGTATATTAACTATCAATGTATATCACAATTAAAATGACAAAGTTTTCTTTTTCTCAATTAAAAATTACTTGGATAATATTAAATATAAATTGTTACTGAAAAATATTAAAATTTAAAAAACGCAAAAACAAATCACCCGGATGAGGTAGACTTCATAAATTCCTTGTTTAGAACAGTCCTTCTCCACTTGGAGGGACCCAGGTGCACAGGTTCCATAAAGACAGTGTCCTGTCCTCTTGCATTCTTCCCGTCCTCCCAGGAAGGCAGGGCTGGTGCTGAGGAGGTGGGCGGCAGGTG
>NW_005315780.1:0-998 GCF_000412655.1 Myotis brandtii
GTTAACTTGAAATCACATAGCAAACATAATCAGAGTGACAGAAAAGGAAAAGTATTATTTACAACTTTTCACTTTCTGAATCTACTTTCAGTTTTTTTCTTTGATGCATTTCAACTAGCTTCTAAGATGTTCAGTGTAGACATTTTTGTAGCCTGGGCCTCACACTTCTTTTTCCTCTGCCTACCCTCTGTTTTATAAAGTGCAGATCTTTTGTGATGAACATGTGCTTGGGCGGCATCATCCTTTCCTTGGAATGTAAAATGGAAACTGTTGAAATGTTCATCCGTGAACTCACCCATGAGCTGGAGAATCGTGATAGACATTGACATCTTAAGGGGAAATAATCAGCTGACAGATCTTGCTCTGTGGTCTGAAGAAATAATGGTTTTGCTTCCTAAGGTTTTTGGAGGAATGTTGGTATTTTTGAACCTATTTCCCATATTCCTAACTCATGATCTAAATAAAAGCTACGTGTGGCTCTACTGATACTTAAGCTTTGCATGGTGTTAAGGCTGTTCCTCTCAGCAAAACCATTGTTTACCAAACACCGGAATTTTCTGATAACGCACACTATCCTGATAAAATGCACAAAAGCAATGCTAAAAACTAGCATCTAGCATGGAACCTAAGGGTTTGGTTGTAGGCCTGGAAATGCATATTTCAGTGAGCATCTATGATTGGAAGCATACATAGATTTCCCCCTCTTTGGTAGAAAAATGGTTCTAAGTCATAGGAAAGGTAATGTGGTATTGATATCTGTGATTTTTCTTGGCGAATGAGCCATCAGAGCTTGGGAGTGAGAGATGAATATCAACACCTGGAAGTAAAGGGACCCCCTTTTAGTTGGTTACACAGCATCGTTAACCTCCCATAGACAGCAGCTTATGAAGTAAAACATCAGCATGTGTGAAGGGTGGTTTCTGAGCTTTTTTCTGAAAGCTGGAAGACTTCAATATGAGGACTCCCAGGGACTCATTATTTTGGTTTGCACGCCCCCC
>NW_005315781.1:0-998 GCF_000412655.1 Myotis brandtii
TGGTGCACGAATTTGTGCACCAGGCCTCTAGTTTGTATATAATCTCCTAATAGCTTTGGAAGAGACTATCAAGGCTAATAAAAATTCTTTATAATTTATGTTAATTCTGGCTCTACAAATTTCATTGGCATAAAAATTCCTTAGGGGAATTGAAGTAGAAAATATAACAAAGCCCCAACCAGGGTTTTAAGTCAGGCTCACCACTTGGGGTGAGGGCAGAGGTACTCAAGTTTTGGTGATTGAAAAGCTGCTCTAATGTTTCTTACGCATCCCTTTTTGAGAGCCACTGCCTTTTATGATACCATCTTGAAAAGTTTTGCTCTTAAGAACCTTGCTACTTAAAGTATGACCCATGGACCAGCAGCATTGACATCACCTGGGGACTTGTTAGAAATGCAGAATCTCAGGCTCCACCCCTTTCTACTGAATCAGAACTTACATTTTTGCAAGATCCCCGAGTGCTATATATGTGCATTAAAATTCGAGCAACGCTGCATTAAAGGACTGTAAGAATGGAACCATGCATATTACTCAATTCGCACAGAATTATGTTAGAAGTATTTAAAAGGTATATGATATGTACTAACTTAAAATGTGTAAAATGTAATTTATGGTTTTAATTAATAGGCAGAATTTAGCCATCATGATTGTTATAAATTGGGTACAAGGTTTTCTGAATAGTTAGCAAAGCAAGGCTTATGATAAATGACTGGGGATTTAGCAAAGATTAACTCCCTGAAGACAAATGTGGCCTGAAAAGTAACTGATATCGCTATAGCCCATATCCAAAGGGTGCAATGATCTAAGACCTAATTTTGGGCATGATCAGATGTGAGGCTGCAACAAAACACTTGGGGACCTGGTAGAGGTAACTTTCCTTTAGGAAGTGTTACATGGAGGAATTGGGAACATTAGGAGGGAAATTTTCAGGATGAGAAAGAGAAATCGCCTCTTTCCAGAGTAATTTTGTCACTACTAAATGTAGTGCTTTATATTTG
>NW_005315782.1:0-999 GCF_000412655.1 Myotis brandtii
GAACTAAACCTGAAGAGCCTCAAATGCACAGACTTGGTTTAGATGTAATTCTGGACTTCATGCCTGAGCCTGATGTTATAATGGGAGTCTTGGGAAGAAGTTGAATATATTTTGTATGAGACCAGAGGATAGAATGAAGCCGTTTAAAATAATGGCCACAAGTTCTTTGATCATTGGAACATGATGAAAGTGCTGTTATGTGAGTTCCAAGAGTTCTCTGGACTAGCAATTCCAGCAGAATTCCTAGTTGACCCTGATTGGTCCTCCTTGGTTCAGCAACTCTCCACTGGACCAATCACTATGGTACTGGTGTAGGATGCATTGATTGACTAGACCTAGGTCATATATTCACCCTGGAGTCACATTCATTCACGAGAACAAGGGAGGTGAGGGATGTTTCTCCAAAGGAAAATCAGAATATGGTTCTCAGAAAAAGTTGAATGTTAAGCAGGCAAAAACAACACTTGTCTACCACCATAAGACAGAGACCCTGTCCTCAAGGAATTCAGCACAGTGTTATGGAGATGACAGGGAAGTAACTAATGTGCTAAGTGCCATGCTAGTATAGTTACATGGGAAGTTAGAAAAGGCTTGTCAGTGGCCTTTGAACTGGGTTGAAAAGGATGAGCAAATTTTAGTCACACAGACAAAAGAGAAGAGGGCCTTTAAGACAAAGGGAACAGCCTGAACAAAGACCTGGTAGCATGGGATGTTATAATATGTTAAGAGATGACAAGTTGTCTGGTGTAGCTGAAGCATAGGAAGATGAAAGAGAGTAGAAAGATGTTGAAACGCAGAGAGGAGTCAAGTTATGAGGGACAATGTAATGCTCTGCCAGGGAGATAGAACTAGGTTCTGTAGGCAATGAGGACACTGAAAATGACTTAAGTAGAGGAGTGGCAAGATTAGATCTGTGTTTGGGAAACAACTGTGGAAGATAATTTGGCAATAGTATCGACTTGCTAAAATATATTTTTATAGATTTCAGAGAGGAAGGGA
>NW_005315783.1:0-999 GCF_000412655.1 Myotis brandtii
TTCCCGGTCAGGGCACATGCCCAGGTTTTGGGCTCAAATCCTGGTTGGGGTGTGTGCAGGAGGCAGCTGATCAATGTTCTGTTCTCACATTGACATTTCTCTTTCTCCCTCTTCCCTTCTTCTCTTTCTAAAAATCAATAAAATATTTTTAAAAAATTTTAATGTAATCATCACGGTTTACATTCAGTAAATGAACACTATACATCTATAAGCAGGGATCTATGTTGCTATTTTGACACTAAATATTGAAAATTTGGGGGCTATTTTGTTTCTTAGAACTTGAAAACTCCATAGGAAGTGCACTATAATTCAATTGCAGATATTTTTGCCACGTTAAATTAGGATTTTAACTGTACCAAGCATAGCAGACAGACACTTTAAAATTATTTTGCTCAACAAAAACAATAACCCCTTATGTATATTTGCTGGACTTTTTCTTTGTCGATAATAAATCTGTATGTTTAGTCAAAAAAGAACAACAATATAAAGTGCTTATAATAGAACTTTTATCTTTTTAACAAATGTAAAATGCATTTGTAAAAAAGGCAAAGTCACTTAAAGTTTGTATCCTCATGAATCAGTGTGTAGCTTCAGTCACTGGAGTCAAGGTTGTGATGGGAAGATTGGGGTGTGGACTGACCTGCTTCTTGTGCCTGCTCTGTGACTTTGTGTGTTAGGTTTAACCCATTTGAGCTTTGTTTTCTCATTTATAAAACCAGAAGATTAAAGAACATGCTTGTACACAGTGCCTGATATTGACTAATTTATTTTCTCTAGACAGCAACTTGTGTATTGCTTTTAAATGATGCAATTTTTTAAAAACTCATCTCATTGGGTCTTTACTACCCACTTATATGGTGGGTAAGGCAGGCATTGCTCTTGTTGTGCAGCTAAGAAACAGGTTCAAGCCCTAAGCCGGTTTGGCTCAGTGGATAAAGCGTTGGCCAGACCCCCAAAGGGTCCCGGGTTTCATTCTGGTCAGGTGCACGTACCTTGGTT
>NW_005315784.1:0-999 GCF_000412655.1 Myotis brandtii
GGCTTTTATCCACAGCGGGCAGGCCTACCTGAATTTGGGGCGTAAGCAGGCTCGTCTGAAGGACACGTTAAGGATGAGCGTGTACGTTACGTGATGCCCAGTGTCTGCACGGCTGAGGTGGCCCATGGGTAGCAAATGGCACCAGGAACCACAGCACAATAATCTTCGGTCACTTTCTGGGAGGGAGCTCAGGGAGCCACTAACCCGCCACCATCCACCATCCGTGTCCATTTCCTCACAAACTGCCTTAGGGAATGATGGGGAGACGCCTTTTTCTTCTCTCAGACCACATTTCAGAGCTGGCTCCGTGGCCATGTGTGTGTGTGGTTGGGGGGAGGCGGGGGGATGTGAATCTAGAAAATAAACACGATTCCGCTGGGAGCCAGCCCCACGCTCAGCCTCCGAGAGCTGTGAGCACCCACACAGCGCGCCTGCCTCGCCGTGGGAGGGGAGGACCACCCACGGGTGAGCGTAAAAACCGGAACAAGAACAAGCAGTCGCTGCGCCGTGATCCGCCCTGATCCCCCGTTTCCCGGGGGTCTGGCCGAGGGACAGCATCCAGATACGGAGCCGGGAGGACCCTGTCACATGACCACACCATTGACCGTTCAGAGCAGTGCGGCCCCGAGCCACGGGCACCGAGCCACGGTCACGGCGTGGGTTCTCCAGCGTCACGCAGCACAGAAAAGGGCGCAGATCTGAGAAACAGGCCGGGTGAGCAGGAGGCGTCCCGTGTGTGCCCGGCCCTCTGGGGACGCGAGTCACCAGCTCACAGCTGGGCGTGACAGCGTCCTGGCCAGGAAGCGGCAGGCTGCGTGGAGGACACGAGATGAAGGTGGTGCAACCCGGGAGAGTGCGTGCAGCCTCGGGCACGGAGAGAATCGGAGCCGGAACGAGGGCCTGGGGAGGAGGGAGCTGCTGCCGGGGAAGGGCCCGGGCACCTCTGAGGCCACAGAAAAGAACAAACAGCCCTGGCCGGTGTGGCTCAGTGGACAGAGC
>NW_005315785.1:0-999 GCF_000412655.1 Myotis brandtii
CTGGTTCATAGGTGGACGCTCAACCAGTGAGCCACGCCAGCTGGGTAGCATTTTGTAGTTTTTAACATATAACTCCTATGCATGTTTTGTTAGATTTACATCTAAGTATTTAATTTTTTGAGTAATTGGAAATGGTATTTTAAATTTGTTGTTAGTATACAGAAGTAGAGTTGTTAGTACATAGAAGTACAGTTGATTATTATATATTTATCTTCTATTCTTCTATCTTTTTTGAACCTACTTATCAGCTCTAGGAGTATTTTATAGATTCCTTGGAGTATCATCTTTATATTGTTGAAGATTATAGATTTCTAGGAGTATTTTAGAGATTACCTCCTACGTAGATAATCATGTCATCTGCAAACAGGATACTTTCTTGACCCCCAAAATTCGGGTGTCCTTGTCATCGCTGGTGGGGGGTAAAAGTTCTGGCTCCCCACTAGGCTTCCGCTGACACCTCCCTGGCTCTTCCTCACAGCTCCCTAGGTGGCCTCTAGTGACACCAGAGGGGCAAGTGCCCAGCAGGAATGAAAGTCCTGGCTCTCTGCTTGGCCTTCTCTGATAGTACCCTGGTTGGGTGAAGGTGGGGCCTCTGTTACAGCCAAGTGCTGGAGAGGTCTAGGCTGTGCATTTGACTTTGCTGATATGGTGGGGGTTTGGCCACATTTTTTTTCTGTATTATTTATCTTCAGGGAGTGATGATTTTCTGAAAGTTTTCTGTCTTGCTAGGTTGTCCTATTCCTGGTACTTTTGCTGAAGAGGGCAGGCCTTTCTTGGGACTCTTTTGTCTGTTATATTACCAGATGCTGCCTTCTTCAGCACACAGTCTGGGACATTGGAGGGAAAAAGAAAAGGCAGGGAGCGCACCACCAGGTTGTTCCTTAGGAGCTAATGCCCACAGCCACTCTTCCTTCTTAAATTCTCCACTTTCCAGTCTTCTTAAATTAGTTTTGTGTGTGATGTGCAGGGGTTTTCATTGTACTTAGTGGGAAGAAGAGG
>NW_005315786.1:0-999 GCF_000412655.1 Myotis brandtii
CATATGTAATACCTTAATCAATGAAGAAAATAATAGAAGAAACAAATGTTATATAAATGGAATTATGCATTGTTTTTCTTGTGCTATTGATATTTTCACTAAGTATAATTCCCTAGAGAGTCATCCAAGTTGTTTTAAAAAACTGTAAACATACTTCAAAGCCAATGTTTATTAAAATACATTTCATTTTCAAAATTTAATAGCATCTACAGCTATCAGTTGTTAAAGTGTGTATACATTTTTGGTACACCCTATAAATTTAGTTCCTTCCTTTTTGTTGCTGAGTTGTATTTCATGGTGTATATACATATAGAATAACAGTTTGTTTAACCATTCACCTATTGAAGAACATTGGGGATATTATAGTTTTTTGACTATTACAAATGAAGTCTCCATGAACATTAAATATCACTTTTTGTGTGAACACAAATTTTATTTCTCTGGGATAAATACCCAAGAGTTCAATTGTTATGTTGTATGGTTCATGCATGTTTAGTTTTATTTTTAAAAAAGTGACAAACTTTTGCAGATTGGCTTTACCATTTAAACTCCCATGAGCAATCTATGAGTGATTCAATTTCTCCATGAAATCACCAGTATTTTTTTTATGACAATTTTTTAAGTTATTCTGGGAAGTATACAATGATATCTCATTTTAATTTTCCTTTCCCTGATGGCTAATTATACTGAATATTTTCTTCAGTAAAATGTCTGATATGTCTTTTGTGCATTTTCAAATTGCATTTTTGTTTATTTTTTACTGTTGAATTTTGAGATTTTCTTTTGTTTTATAAATATTAATTCTATCTATGGCAGGGATGTAGTTCTCAAATATTTCCCCCCAAATGTAGCTTGTCTTTTCATCATTTTTACACGGGCTTTTAATTTCAATGGCATTATTGAGGTGTAATTGATACACAAAGAACTAAATATATTGAATGTGTACAATTTGATGAGTCTGAAAATATGTAAACACCTGTAATACTATCACTACAAACA
>NW_005315787.1:0-999 GCF_000412655.1 Myotis brandtii
TCAAGTTGGGAAGGTTTGTGCTGTATTCCACTTTGTGCAGCTGTGGGAGTAAAGTTGTGAATAGAAAATTTCTATCTGTGTGAAGTGCATCGATGAATAAAGCTTCTTAGGATGGTCTGTGACAGGAACTGTTCATAGTGAAAAAAATTTCTTCCCTTAAATCTTAGTTTAAAAAGTAATATTCGTAGATACAATCTGAATGCACACACATACTGTAAATATAATAACTGAACTTACATCATTAAAAGACCCCCAAAGAGTTTGGGAAGCCCCTCAGCTCCTCATGAAACATTTCCAGCTCCTCAGTAGCTGATGTTAATCCAAATCTCTTTGCATTTTCATGCTCATTATTGGAGATGTTCCACACTTGGGTCTGATTTAAATTTCCATAAAAATGTAATGAATCTGGAGCTGGCATTAAAATGTTATTAAGATGACAAGTTATGATCGGTGCCTCCTAAGATGGGGTTGGTGATAGAGGTTTCCCATTTATTAATCCTAGTACAGGTCTTGCTAGGCTGCCCATTAATCATTTCCCTTTCATTAAGGTGTCTCTTAAGATGTAACAGAGCCCCCCCAAAAATCTATTGTCCCATAACACTTTGCTTGAATGTCTGGGTCTTGGGTTGCTGAGAGTGACTCTGCATTTGGCATATGGATTTGCTCTGCTGATTCATTGCCTTCCTGCTCTCCAATCATTCTCTGATGGCATTTCCCCTGATCTTATGAATTGCCAAACAGTTGACAGTTATAATGATTGTAACACTCCAAGTTCAAGGCTGTGAGGTATGTGCAGCTGTAGAGTGCTGGAAGTCACGAAGCTCTGGGTGAAACATGGTTTGATTCGATTTTAGCATATAAACATGAACTTAATTAGTTATTGGCAAATGACTCTACGTTATATGTCTCTGTAAAAGCAAGCACTCAGCACACACGTCAGTAAAAATAAGTACAAATAAAATAGAAATAGATTCTCACTTCTGAGTTTTCTGCTTTGTT
>NW_005315788.1:0-999 GCF_000412655.1 Myotis brandtii
CATTTGCATGCTGTTCAATTTAACAAGGGATGTTAGAGATAATAAATCCCACAGCTGCTGTTTCTGTTTGCAGAGCGCGTCGCTGCGGGGAAAGCACCAACCCGCCCCGGGTTGGCCGCTGTTTGCGGGCCTTTGTGTTCGCATATCTTACTGTCAGTTTCTTGACATTTCTGTCAGCTTCGAACCGGAGGGCATAGGTGCTGGTGGCAGGTCTCGCCGCATTTTTATTCTCCATTGGATTTTCAGAGACGATGACAAAATAGAATAAAACTGGGGGTGGGTGGGGGGCACGGAGCACGTACCAGGAAGAGAGGGGACGGTGTCAAGGGCAGAGCGGCGAGAGGGGAGGAATCTGAAAGTCAGAAGGGGCAGCCTTTTCTCTCGAAGTTGGTACCCACCATGCAAGGCATTCAGTGCCACCCCCCATTCACACACACCCCCCCAAAAAAAATTCATACACAGAAACGCTCAGATTAGCTGTGAAATTAGGCCATCTTCTCATTTAGTCATAACACCAGGCAGGTGGGAGGCAAATATTTGAAGAAATCTTTTGCTGTTTTCTCTGACAAACTGCAGGAGAAGCTGTCCGCACAAAACAGCTATTGTCTGCCCTGTAACATCGCCCCCCGCTCCAGTCACCTTCATGGTTTTCTGCCCTTTCGAACTAGGACTTTCTGTTTTTCTCTTCTAATCCGTGGTGGGGCGGGGGGGAATGTACAGAGTGGTATTTGAGAAGTGTCCATGTTGAAAGTACTTTTCTCACCACCTCCCAGCTTTTATAAACAAAGGAGAAAAAAATGAAGATGATCATGGGCATCCGTTGAATTTTGACCCCCAACAACCCTTAACTAATAATAACAATAACAGAAATAACAACAACTATATTAGATAGAGTTCAGAACCATTTCCCAAGCAACCCTGGGTAACATGTATTTAATTTTTCTAAGACTGTATTTGCCGAACTGTTCATGGAGGCAAACATGTTGGCTGATTAAGTAC
>NW_005315789.1:0-999 GCF_000412655.1 Myotis brandtii
CCCTCTCTCTTCCACTCTCTCTAAAGATCAATGGGAACATATCCTTGAGTGAGAATTAAAAAACAAAACAAAAGCCTAACCCTATCCTGTCCAGTACCGTCTGGAAGATGGCCCTTTGCCACCCGCCTGGTGCCATGCTCGGTGGAAGGGGGTACATTTAAAGGGACTTGTTGGGGGGAACCCTGGGTATTATCTAGGACCGTGTATTTCAATAGCGAAAGCTACGATGGTGGGGCCACTCCTGTTTCTCCTTCGCTTCTTCTCAAACGTGTCCCAGCAGCTTTCGGGGTTCCCATTCACAGTGCCCCCTCCTCTCCCTCTTCTTCCTCGGGGAACCCGCAGCTGCAGCCGTCCTCCTCTTGGGCGGTTCGCACGGGTTTCAGGAACGCTGGGAGGGAAGTGCAAAGACACGGATCGTTGGTTGTCTGTCGGAATCATTCAACATTCATTTCCTAGAACTCATCCCCGGGGACAGACTTCTCCACTTGGATTCGAACCCGCCCGTCAACGAGAGGTGATGACGGCTGGTATGCGCTTTCCTCACGATGATTGAGGGTGAGTTTGGTTTTGTTTTCATTTTACCAAATATTTTTGTTGGTCCTGAAGGACTATATGCGTTATACAACGGCTAACGTGCTCCTGAGCATGCGTCCCTACTGCATAAAGCTTGTCGTGTCCCAAACATAACTGTGGTCTCAGGGCGGGTTTCTGAAATGGCACATCGGACAGGTTCTTCTGAATGAGGTGCTGTGGCACCCAGGTGTTAGGACGCGCCCCCTACTTCCACCTGTTAGTCAGGGAACAGCTGATTGATGCGCCAACTTCCGGGTTTTCTCCCACACACTCGGGTCAAGCAATTGTGTTACTGTGAGCAGCCTTTACTCCTTCAGATATTTCTACAGCCCGACAGAGCAAAGGCCCGCCCCCACCCAACGTTACATGCTGTTGCTACAAAAAACAGCCGAAACCCAACAGCTGCACTGTCTCCAAGAATTTATG
>NW_005315790.1:0-999 GCF_000412655.1 Myotis brandtii
ATATCACTTCAGAGTCCTCTAGTTTTTCTTGCTAGAATAGAAATAATGTCAAGACTGCAACATGCCTTAATTATACAAACACATTATTTTATTCTAAATTCACAAATTGTATAATGGTCTTGGCACTAAATATGATGTCGCTGTTTTACTAAGGGTATGTTGTAAATTTCCAATCACATCTGAAGTAAACACTTCAGAAAAATGATCCTGAAAAACTTCTCTAAACATACGCACACACACCTTTTGGGTGATTTCAATAAAAACGTTTCATAAAATATATTTGAATATAGACTAGGATGTGGAAACATAAACAGCAACACAAAAGGAATCTGAGTTTATGCAGCTCACCTAACACCACATCTCATTAAGTGGTGCAGTAGTCAGGGCTGTAAAAATTTTACAGTATATAAAAGAAAAGCAATATGTGCAAAAACATTTTAATATAAAGTAAAAGTTTTGATGTCCTATAAGCATTAAATAGAATGGGGTAAGTACTTAGAAACAACTTTTTTCCATGTCAGTGTGAATTCCAGTTGTGTATTCAGTATTCCATATCCTAGTCTATATTCAAATATATTTTGTGAAATGTTTTTGTTGTGAATATAATAAGAGCACCTACTTAGTAAGGTAGCTATAAGAATGTTATGGGATATTATACACTGTTTAGAAAAGTTCCAAGAATAAAATCAGTTCTCAATAAATGTTAACTGACATCATTGATAATTTTACTTCCCATTGAACCTAGTACAATGCACATAGAAAACAATCCATAAATAGTTCCTGAAAAACTCATTAAGAATCAAATCTATGCTATGACTATTGTATAAATAATCTATTTCTTAGAAAGTTTCTCAAAAAAGTGAATTGCCTCAAAAATATAAAGGCATAGTTAAATTATAGATAGATAGTAGAAAGGTAGATAATATACAGGTGATAGGTAGATAAATAGATGATAGATAGATGGTAGGTGATGATAGATAGATAGATAGATAGATAGAT
>NW_005315791.1:0-999 GCF_000412655.1 Myotis brandtii
TGCATATTAGGCTTTTATTATATAGGATAGGATGTGTATTTCCGTAAGTAACTGCTATCGCACAACTCTATTAGAAGACCAAACAAAAGTAAGATGCTTGCACCTGCATGTAGACCCACTGTGAATGAGAGAACTACAAATGCAGACCAAGATCGAGGTGCTGTATTAGCTCCTCAAACATCAGCATCGGTGTCCAAGGTGACAGGACCTGCGAAAGGCGGAAAGGCTCTTGGTCAAGTTCCAAACAAAACCAAGGGCACATGATTGGGCTAAATGCATTGATGCGGGTGCATTTACCAGGAAGTCTGGGTTTTACATGTTAGCTCAAGCACTGAAAGTGACTCCAGAGGCTTTCTTACTTGGTTAAATGAAACTCTGACTCGGTGGTTGTCTGTATTCAATGAGATGACAGAATGTCCCTGGTATGATGTAGAGAAAGAAACCCGAAATGCTCTGGAGAGGGGACTGTGGAGTTATGTTAGCATGTAGACCCATGCAATCCATATACCCAGCCCCAATATCCATGCCCCTAAAGGCCCAGATGACAGTCTCTACACTCGGGCATTGGAAAATACATGCATTAGTAAGGGGAGCAACAGAAAAGCTCAGTAGTGGCCGGATATGGTGGGGGAGATGCTTTCATAGAGATGGCTCCCTGATTTCCATGATAATTGGGTCCTGGGATGGCAATGACCAAGGGGCAGCATTTAACTGGCAGGGACAAGGGGGACATGTTTACTGAGTATTCAAAGGTCTTGACCTGCAGGGATATTCGGTACCGTCCTAAGTGGCCCTGGGCAGACTTCTGAAATATCCCTTCATCTTTAAAACTATAGTTCTGCTGCCTGAAACCTGTCTGGGGCCATCAAAGTGAAAAGTCATTCTTTTCACCCAGTTTCCATACCACACCAGTTCACTGTCACAGCTCCTTTATTAAAAGACAGGTTGGGCCCAGCCAGTGCGGCTCAGTGGTTGAGCGCCAACCTATGAACCAGGAGG
>NW_005315792.1:0-999 GCF_000412655.1 Myotis brandtii
AAAAAAAAGGATAGAGCAATGGCTCGATTTTAGAAATGGCTGAAATCTCCCTGGATATTTTGTTAGCGAAGCATTTGGGGATCCTCTGGGATGAAAGGTGCTGGAGAAAATGTAATAATGCTAATAAATATTCTATGATTTCCCCGGAACATGTCCTCGGGTGAACTACAAGGCAGCTCTAAATGTTACGATAAGAGATGTGGGAGACTCAGCAGTTTGGGGTCTCAGGGGTGCCATAGAAACCATGACTATGCTTGTCTCCATCCCCCTGGGGCTGGCATTCTCACATGTCCTCCTTCCCAAATGATAATTCACGGGAGCTCTGGGGAGCAGCAGCAAAGGGCAGAGTCAAGAGCTGTTCAAGGCAACAATAGCAGGAAGAGTGTCATGAATTATTTAGCATCTAACCAAGGCAACTCCAGGCCTGTTCCAACTACTGAGCATGCGAAGACTGAGTTGGTTCATCAGTATGGACTTGTCGTGGGTGGTCAGCCTAGACCACTACAGTTTACGCTGGGGCCACTTGTCCATGCTGGGGCCTGACACCCGCTAATTCATCTCCCTCACAGATCACAAATTGGCAATTGAGGCTCCTCTCCCCAAATAGCTGATTTTTAACCAGAGATTCAAGATCCCCAGCCCTTTTGATGCTTCATCATTTTCTGAGAGTCCTTACAGAGTCAACAGAGGCTGTGACCTTAAAGGTGGAAGACCCCATCTTTCAAAACAAGGGGTATTTATTCTAACTTAGAGTTGAAGAGGGCCTTGGAGATCATGTCACCAAACCCTCTAATTTCACAATTGAGACAGCAGGGTCAGGCAAGTCCAATGACCCAGTGGAAAAGCCCCTGGTTTCCCAGCCAGGGGTCTTGCTGTGGATCACACCCCTTGGGTTAGTTTGTTCTTAGGAGCAGGAAACTCAGGCATCATGATCTGGGGCTGATGTTTTGCAGAAATATGTACCCAAATACTGCTGCTCTCTGGAGAAGAAAGACTTCT
>NW_005315793.1:0-999 GCF_000412655.1 Myotis brandtii
AGGAGGGACAGAGGACGGCGTGGCCCCCGAGAGCAAGGACTCTGCCTGTGTCGAGATGACTTTGTCCCCGGAGCCCAGCACTGTGCCTGACACACAGCGGTGCCCAGCGTGTACGTGGTGAGTGAATGAACAAATGGACACACGGTGGTGGCTTTTTAAAAACAACAATACTGTTTTCCAAAGGTCTTCCCGTGACAACAGACACATTATTTCTGATGGTGGCATAACAGTTCCTCATAGTTCAATTTATTTAACTCTTTATTAACAGCTCAAAATTGTTTTGATATATAGAACTACTTAATGCCCTATTTTTGAACAGTTGGGTAGTTTACATTTCAAGGGGATATTTTTGTGGATTATTGTGTAAGATAAATGGGCCACTGGGTAAGAGTTGAGCATCGTTGCTTGCTGTTTACTTCCGCCCTCCTGTTCTGTGCATCTCTGGTGACTCTCTGGAGAGGACCAGCGTTTTGTCTCTGGGCCTGTGACGCCACGTCTCGGTTTCTATCCTGCTCTGCTTCCTTCCCACCCCCACAACCTCGTTAGTGCCTCACGCAGGATCCGGATTCCAAAAATACTTGTGGAATTAGTGTTGGCAAGCGTGTGGGAGACCCAGACTCGAGCAGACTGTTGGTGGGAGTGTTAATTGGTGCAGCGGCTGGGAAGGCAGTTTGGCAGCATCTATGCAAGTGTAGCATGTGCAGACCCTGTGACTCAGCCATCACACTGCTCCGTGTCTCTGAGGGAGGAACTTGTGCACATGTGCAGACGTTCACTGCAACACGGATCAGAGCAGCAAGACTGGAAACCACGCAACTCCGGAGGAATTCTATATTGTGCAGAGGTCAAGGAGAATGAACTAGACCAGGGGCTAAACATCGGGTCCTGTGTGTCAAATCCAGGCCCGCAGACGTCTTTGATTGACATTGCACAGTGTTTTTGCCACGTATAATCTACAACTGTTTGAGTACAGTTGAATCTTTTTCTCTTGTTAATCTT
>NW_005315794.1:0-999 GCF_000412655.1 Myotis brandtii
TATTTTTTATTTTGAGAACTGTAGGGCATGAGGTCATCGCTTGAAGCTCAATTTAATTAAAAAATCAATTCTTGAAAAAGAATATTACTATACGATGTAGGAAGGTAAAAATATTCAGAAGTCCATAATGGTTTGGGTCTACATGTTTCATGCAGTACTTAGATAAGATTTTACACACTTTTGTTTATTCCTCCCCATTACATTCCTATATCCCTACACCATGCTCTTATTATCTTTGTACATTTACTTCTTATTTATACTTCGTTCTTGTTTCTAATCTTTTTTGGTTAAGAGGCTGTGAGTGTCTTGACACTTAACCACAAACTACAGTGTATGTTATATTAATATTAAAGATCTAAAGTGATTCATAGCTCCAACCACATTGTTAACATTTTTGGAAGTTGATTCACCATGGAAAGTGTATATTTATGCATGTGGGTGAGTACATTTGTGAATTATGTACTTATCTGATAAAACATACTATGGCAGAGTAATCTATGATTATCATCTAAATTGGAAATATGGAGAACTGAAAATAAATGAATAGTAATTTAAAAAGTTACCCAGGATTCAGGAACAAAAGCGACCAGAGAAAGTGAAAGAAGAGTAGTGTCCCCTTCTTCCCAATTATACTTTTTCTATTATGAAGGTTTCAATTAGATAAAATAATTGACTTTACATTGTAAAAGGAAGAAAGCTAGTGTTATTCTCTAAGTGCTTCATCTACAACAATGAAGAGCCTTTTTTCTTCAGATTTAAGGGGAAAACAATTATCGAGACAACCTTGAATCTTCTCTCCAAATTTATGGGGTCATGGTGAACTCATTTGTAGATCTAGCTGAATAACAGAATCTGGAATTTGTGTTGTGGTTGACACACCTACAAAGTGTAAAATGAGTTTACTTTTCTTATGACTTCATAGGGGACTTGCAGAATTCAAGGCTGTATTTGCACTTAAATAAGTATTTGTTCCTGTACTTTCTGGGTCCCAGTTAATGC
>NW_005315795.1:0-999 GCF_000412655.1 Myotis brandtii
GAAAAAGTTTGTCTTAACAGGATACTTTGTTGCTTATATCCATTTAGACAACATTCATAAAATAACATTATTACAGAGATGGGGGACAGGTCAGTGGTTGCTGGGGTGAGAGGGGAGGAGAGGGAGTAGATGTGGACATAATAGGGTGGCACTCGGGAGTCTTGTAATCATGGTAAAGTTAAGTGTCTTGATTGTGGTAGTGTTTTCTCAAAGCTACCCATGTGATAAAACTGCATACAGCTATACGCATAAAAACACAAATAAGTACATGTATAACTGATGAAATATGAATGAGCTCAATGGTCTGTACCAACATCAATTACCTGGTTTTGATATTGTAGTTATGCAAGATGTTAACACTGGGGAAAGGTTACATAGTACAGTACATTTCTTTGTACCGTCATGTGAACTTCTAATCTGTGAGATGTCACTCTCCAGAACATGGGGAGAATCATATCTGTGACCTTTCTCCCTGTCACACATGTGAGGCTCGATGCATGTAGCAATACCAGGCCAGTACTCACATTTGGGATCATAAATACAGAGCTGACCCCATCCATGGTTGTCACCCAAGGGGCACGGAGATAGATAGGAACAACATTCAAAGGGCAGAGTGCAGCAGCTATAGGTAACATGGTATGAACTCAGGCTGTGGAAAGAATGACTATGTGGAATACCTAAAAATCAGGTGCACAGTATCACATCCAATCGTATCTGTGACATACCACAGTGTGGAATAAGGACATGGAGACAGTCTCACAAAGAGAGACAGGGAGCCACACAGGCCCCTGGGACGAGGCCCACAGTCCTGGCCTCCCAGATCTAGTGGACTACACAGATTCGAGTTGAGCATGAGCAGTAACATGGAAGCTCAACAGTGGTAGCTGGCCCCAAATGTACCCAGTGAGGAAGAGAAACTCAAACACTCTGAATACGCTTCCTATTATTGTTGGGTTTGGTCCTGAGACTGATGGGCCTGGCTGCAGGTGGGGGCATTAG
>NW_005315796.1:0-999 GCF_000412655.1 Myotis brandtii
TTTTTTTTTTTTTTTTTTTTTTTTTTTTTACAACAGGTAGGCCTTGCTTTAGCATCTTTATCAACTAAACTTTTTCATTGTGTTTTTCCCATTCCAAAGAGTGTTACAACTGAAAGAATGAAAGAGAAAAGGAGTCCTACCTACAGATAGGCCCACAATATAGAAGCCAAGAGCAATACAATGTTTGGTGAGGTAATATCTCCTTTATCCAGGATAGAAATTCTAGATATATTGGGAGGTTTTATGTTGAATATGTCATAGGGTATGCAGCTTTTTGGCTTTTAAATGGCATACTCAGGCTTTCAATGAACTATTTCAATATAAAGTTACAGTAGTTGATGATCACACTGTAGATTATTCCAAAAGTACTTGCTCTTAAATTTTATAATATTACATATACTTTGCCCTTGTCTCTCACCACTCAATGAGGACAGTGCCCATTGTGTGGCTGAGGCCATTTTGAATTAATAGTCATGGTTCTCAATCTTGCCTCCAAGTATAAACACTACAAAATAATACTCATTTTAGAGAAAATAAAACTCAATAAAAAAACAAGATGAACAAAATGGTACATATATTTGTAACTGCACAACTAGGCTTATGGCATAATACATTACAGTTCTGCAAACAATCAATACAAATTATTGGATATAAAATTACTTTTTGATGACCACTGTGAAAATACAAGCTGTTCAAGTCATTCCTCACACTATTATTGATTTCACTCTACTTTTTCTATTGCATTTTAAAGCACTTGATGTCAATTTTTAAGTCTCAAAACTATTGGAAAATACTGAACATAATAACGTAGACTGGAATTTTCTAAGGGATATCAAGGAATAAGACATTCTTGAGAAAACTTTTGTTTTAAACTTTCCATTTCAATAAGCTTATCTTTCTTTAAAGATGCAAAAATGTTCCAAGTCACACTTCCAAGAAACATTTGGATATTATCCCAGCATTTTAAGACTTGCAGAAATTTTATTTTATCATTTTTTC
>NW_005315797.1:0-999 GCF_000412655.1 Myotis brandtii
TTTTTTTCTGTCTTTTTGTGTAATACTGAGAGATTGATGGTGAGGGAATAAAACTGTACTACTAACAAACAAGTAGATGGCTAGGCTATAGAATGGTTAACCCTCAAAGATTTGATGGCTATGGTGAAAGACTTAGATTTGCTCTCTACTATGGGCCAACAGGTCAAATTACAACCAATACACAGAGTGCAAAATTCAGCTAAAAAAAAACTTAAACAATTTTTCATGGTCAAAGATGAAACTGTACTTCCCACCCTCACACCAAATAAATTTTCTCTCCTGTTTGTAGGGCTAGGATAAAACAAGCTGAAATGCTGGTCCTAAAGGGCTTGAGCTGAGTCAGTATCTTAAGCAGCTGGTCTGGGTTTTATGGGTTTTCATCTGGAATGGCCAGAAGGAAATGTATTCAAAGAGAGACTGTAAGTTATTATTGAAAAAGAAAGTGGAAGATCAGAGAAGAGTATCAAAGATGAGTGTGAGCAACATGTATAACTGATCACAGGATAAAGAACACAGGTGATTAGGAATAGATTATGATATGGGATGCAAACTACAGTTTAAAATCTAGGCAATATACAAAGGTGAGAGCTTTGATAACCTGTAATTGGACTGTACAGATTCCAACCATATGGGTATTTCTTAGTTATCACTAATATTGGTTTCTAATCTATTGCATTGTATACAGAGGACATACTCTGATTTCATTCTTATGAAATCTGCTAAAACCTGCTTGTCAACTAAATGTAAAGCTATTTTTTTTGTAAAGCTAATTTTTAAAATGTTTTCTGTGTGTTTGAAAGACTGTTCATTTGTGTTATTAGGTGGTGTGTTCTATATATGTTTACAGGTAAAATTTTATAATTACAATGTTCAAAATCTTCTGTATCTCTTGATTTTTTTGTCTGCTTGTAGTATCAAGTACTAAGAGATGTGTGTTAAAATATCCCAAATATGATAGAAAATTGTCAATTTCTCTTGTAATTCTATTTCATATATATA
>NW_005315798.1:0-999 GCF_000412655.1 Myotis brandtii
TAAAAAAAAGTCTGGGATTTGATTATTTTTCGATATAGTCAGCAAGAATTTACTGAATGTGTTTTATGTAATATGAATCATTCTTGGTACTAGGGGTGTTATTGTGAGCAAAAGGTGTGTTCCTGTACCTCATACAGACACTCAAATACTTGATTGTAAACTGACAGATCTGATGAAGGAAAAATACAGAGTTGGGTGAGAGTCTCTAACCAGGAGTGTGAGATGAGATTGTTGAGAAAAAGTGACTTTTGGAAAGCAACCTTAAGAGTGAGTAGAGGGTGGGAGCAGTGGGGTAGGTGTGTGTGTGAGGGGTGCTTCATCTGCAGAAGCAGTGTGTGAAAAGGTAGCTGGGAAGCGTATACCAGGAAGGCAGTAAGAGGGCATGATTAGGTGAGTGCACTCATTATTTCTGCTTATTTACAGGGCCTGCAGTTCATCTGCATGACCTTGTGCTAGTTTAGCAGTGGTAGTTGTGGGAATCGTAATGATGACAATCCTGGTCGTTGTGATGACAAACATTTACAGTGTCCTTACTGCATGCCAGGCGCTGCATTTTCTCGTTTAATTGGAAGAACATGGCACTCATATTTTATCTTAAAGCAGCGTTTGGGTAAAATGGATATTTGACAGTGAAAGCGAGCATGGAGAAGGGAGGCATCGATTGTTTTGTAGTGTACAAAATGGTGAAAGACAGGATTCCCCAAGCTCCCCATGGAGATGTTGCTCTTGAAGCTCTTTGTCAAAAGCACATTGGTGGCCTGGGGCCAGTTTTCTTCTAATTTTTCTCATTCTCAGCCATCCAAATGCATTGAGAAGATTAAGAATTAAATGTTTTAAAAATGTTTTGAGTTCCCATATGAATGGTGATTTTCTGTTAGTATGTCAGAGAATCAGTATTCCTAAATAATCCACATGTACTAGTGGATAAGGTAGTAATAGAGTTCTTACAGAGTTTTCTCTTATTAAAAATTGAATTTATTGGGGTGACATTGATTAATA
>NW_005315799.1:0-999 GCF_000412655.1 Myotis brandtii
TGTGTGTGTGTGCGCGCGCAGAAGCCTTAGTTCCCTCATTAGCAAACCTTTATTCCAGAGAAAATGGCTAGTCCCAGTGGGGAACAGCGCCTTAGACTTGGAAATGGAATTGAGGCAGCAGTACCAGCAGCGTGTGCTGTCTGGGGAAGCAGTGGCTCGGGCCCCTGCCCTTCCTGCACGCAACCTGCTTGGGCAGCACATGTGAGACACTCCCTGAAGGATGGCATTGCCTGGAGAGCAGTCACTTCACTCCATGAACACGAGCAAATGTGCTCGATATTGAAATACAGCATCGCTGAGTTTAACCTTCAAGTTTGAATGTCTCCTTTCAAGGAAGAACAGAAAAACCTGATTTTTTTAGCAGCATAACCATCAATGAGTAAATCCAGAATATTTGAAACAACAATAAAACGGTAATCTCAATTGAGGTACAAATCTTCCAAAGTTGTACAATCCTTTATGCAAGTGAGCAAGTACACAGAGCGATACATTATTCATGGCTCCATCTTTGTTCTTTGAGTCCTTTTATGTCTCCTAATTCTGAAAGACTGAGTGTAGAAATAAGCAATTTGGAAGCACTCTTTTTTAAACTCCAAGTGCTATAGAAATTAAAGGTATTATCACTTCCAGTTTTAACTCCAAAGCAGAGTGTGATGTAAAACCCTAAGATGTGTCTAGAGCTTAAGAATAGATGTACTGAGAACAAAGTGTGGTTCCATTTTTAAATTTTCTAACAAAAAACAGCACTGAGGGATGAATCAAGACTTATTTAAATATTATTTTTTATTTAAAGTTTGTATTGTTGACACTATTGCACATGTCCCCCATTTTCCCTTCCTTTGCCCTGCTCCATCCAGCCCCCTCCCTGGGCCATCCCCACACTATTACCTGTGTCCATGGGCTATTCATATATGTTCTTTAGCTGATCCCTTTATCTTCTTTTATCCGGTCTTCTACACCCTTCTCCCCTCTGACATTTGTCAGTCTGTTCCATGTATC
>NW_005315800.1:0-999 GCF_000412655.1 Myotis brandtii
ATTTATACTGATTAAATGTTTTAGAAATGTATTCATTGCCTGTTCCAAAAAAATGCATGCATAGATTTTCATTGTCTTTGAAGGCACATTGTTTTTAAAGGACACTTGTTGAACTTATCTAAATTGATAAAAAGAAAGAATGAAATCAGTCCTTGTAAGATTTTGCAGAGTGGGCCATCCTTGAAAATTCCTCTGTGGAGCACAAGGCTGCATTGATGGGAATGGATCCTGCAAAGATGCTTCACAATCTCCACAAAGGGCCAAAGCAGACCTGCTTGAGCACCTGGTGCCCAGGCTGGGTGGTGATAACCCTTGTTCAATAGGCGTCACACACAGCACACATTGTTTACAAGCTCTGAGTTTATTTCTCTCTAGGCCCTTTCTACATCCCTCCCTGTAATCCTGTAATTAAGTTAGTTATCTAGATATCAGTATTACCTTTATTTCTACCACTGGGGTATCACTTAGTTGAATCCTGCATTGTTTAGATGGAGGTGATGGGAAGCAGAAAGCCCAATATACCATCATCTAGGCAGTGAATTCTCTTTCCGATGGGACTGCATCTGCTCAGCAAAATTGCAAATGGCTACGTACCTCTTGGAACTGACTCATTTATAGTCTGTTTTATCAATGTCTCCCATAATAGAACAGTGAACAATTCAAGGGTAGGATTATTTGTCCTTTTTTACTTCCTCGGTGCTTCACCTAAGCATCTCCCAGCACACACCTACAGCCCCATTTAAATGACAATTATCCACGCTGAGTCAGAGCAAATAACAAAGCTTATTGCAGATTGACTTCAAACCCCCATGAAAGGGAAGGTCAAATCCTAGGGGGAGAAACACTAAATAACAAATAACACAGCCTCTCTCAAGCTCCAATAACAACTTGTACAGGCTGATGACAGAAATAGTTTCTGAAATAGTATTATCACGTCACACTATGGAATCACTCTTGTGTCTTAATTTGGAGGCAGATCTCATATATTTACTAGAGGCC
>NW_005315801.1:0-999 GCF_000412655.1 Myotis brandtii
CCTGGTGGTCAGTGCACATCATAGCTATTGGTCTAATGGTCGGACACTTAGCATATTAGCCTTTTATATACTAAGTATATAGATGGCCCTAGTTGCAATTAACCTACTGATATAGGAGATCTTAAATTCTTTTAAGGTTCAAATATTATTTAAAAGTATTCTTCTAAGTATAAGTCTATATAAGTAAATACTAAATGTGTTCTAATGGAGTAACTTCAAAAATGAAACAACACAGACACCAACTCTTTTTCAAAGATGATATGAAAGTTCTAAATCTCAATGACATAGATGATGATGATATGCTTAACAGAAAAGGTGAAATAAAGCAGCGATATTTGATTTGGAGGGAAAGAGTGACATATTTAGTTTTAGAAATGTTGAATTTGAGGGTACACTAAACTTGAAAGTCACAATGTTCTGATGCCACAGCTCTGGGATATATGTGTCATATAATGTGGTGACTTATACAAGGTTCTTTGAAGATCTGAGTAACTAGAACGCACAAATGCTGTTTCCAACTCTTCATATAATTCCCCTCATAAGTGGCATATTCTCAGTATGATTCCTGAACACCCACATTCAAATTACCATCTGTCTCTTATTCTCTTGATAACACTTATAACATTTATGTGAAATTAACTAAATTATTGTATTTGGGTGTGTATTGGTTTATCCCTTGTCTGTCTCTTCATCTCCCCACATGAGAACATAAGCTCCATGAGGCATATAATAGCAGCTCCATAAATAATCTTTGAATAAATTAATGTCATGACCAGAAGGATGAGTACATGTGTGCTATCACATGGTTCTAGGGTCTCTGAGAGCTCCTAGAAGGGTGTGGCTTTGAGCCATGGTTCTCCCAGGTCTGGCCTGGGAGGCAGCAGAGTCAAGATATAATCTAGCTATTTTATTTCTCTTTGACACTCGTGTGACATGCTTGTCCAAATAAGTTTTGAATACCAGTTAGAAGACTGCAACAGCCATACAATGAATCTGCGC
>NW_005315802.1:0-999 GCF_000412655.1 Myotis brandtii
GGTTCTGGAGGGAAGGAAATATTGAGCACAGCTATGACCACCTTCAGTGGACATATAGTGAGAAGGAGGAATAAACTCTTGTGGATATAAGCCACTTTTGGGGTCATTTGTTACTGTAGCATAATTTAGCTCAATAGGACCAAATCAGGTAGATAGATTATCATGTCCATCAACCCATCTCATAGATAGTATTAATTACATATTGCTACATAATAAATTATCCCAAAGTTTAGTAGCTTAGAACAACATGCATTTATTATATCACCATTTCTGTGGGTCAGGCATGACTTAGCTAGCCTCGGGTCTCTCACAAGGCTGCAATCACAAGGCATTGACTGGGGCTGCAGTCATGTCAAGGTTCAACTGAGGCAGGATCCACTTTCAAGACAACTCAGTGGTTCTTGGTAAGACCTGGTTTCTCACAGGCTGTCTCAGTCACTTGCTGGCTCTTGACCAGAGGCCTCCCTCCATCCTTCCAGGTGACCCTCTCCGTCTGAGCAAGCATGTGAGAAGAGCCTGAGAGAGAACGCTAGCAAAACAGAAGTCACAGTCTCTTCTAACTCATCTCATCATTTTGCCATGTTCACTGGGTGCTGTCCACACTCATGGGCAGGGATTATATAAGGGCATGACTATCAGAATGCAGAGTCCCTGGGAACCATGTTAGAAAATGTCTACTACAATTATTCTCTCAAAAAATGTAAATACAATTAAGTAAACATCATTGTGTAAGAACTTTAGCTTGAGGGTGAGGTAAGAAAGAGAATTGTGGAATTGTATAACTGGGGCTCTGAAACCCAGAAAGGCTAAACAACTTGCCTAGGATACACAGTTAGAAATAAAGCCAGAACTAAAATTCAAATCAGCGCTATTTCTACTAGACAGAAATCAGTGAAACATTAAATAGCAATATACGACAAACTGCATTCAGCAGAAATAGAAGCTAGAAGACCATCAATTGCTAATTGAATAGTCAAACAAATCATCCAGACAATGAAT
>NW_005315803.1:0-999 GCF_000412655.1 Myotis brandtii
TTGGGAGTGCTCAGCACATTTAAGTCTATCCTTTCAGGAGGATGAGATTTCCTGGGGAGTGTGGAGAAGAGACAGTCTATGGCCAAGCTCTGGGAAATTCCAATACTTGAAAGACTTAGGATGATGAAAAGAGAAAATGATCATTCATGTGAGCTCAGAGCCTGGCAGAAAGAAGGCACGCAATGCATGTTTATTACTAACTTAGAAACAAAACTGTACTTTAGTTGCTGTTGAAAAACATTTCCCCAGCTTGGAAGAACATATTCTAGGTTGGAATAGCTGATGTATGAGGTTGAACCATGTTAACAGTTTTCTTTTTTGTTCTTGTTGTTGTTTTTTGTAGGTTAAAAGTAGCCAAATGTTGGAAATTTCATAAAGTTCAACCTTATAAATACAATTTGAAACAAAATCCATTTATATCATGGGACAGTAAAGAGTTCTAAAATGTTGCCCTTTCATACTTGAGGAATAATCTTTTGCTAACATTAGAGGCTTCTTTTGCAAAAGATATTAAAACAAAAGGTGCTGCATACCACTTACCGGGCTAGTTATACTCTGGCAATTAAGCCAATAGTCTGAAAATGCCATTGATAATTTATCACCATGTTCTGACTACCGATAACCCCAATGTTATTCCCTGGTAAATCCTCACATTGAGGAGGGTAAGCATGTGCAGTTTCACACATCTCAACTTTCTGGCTTTTTAAATATCTCTGATTCCCTACTCCTCTCTGCAGGGAGAAAACATTTAAAGGACATTAATAGACATAGTTAAATGCTCTACAGTTTTATCTTAGCATGGAGACACTGGCTTTGAAAAACTATTCTGAAACAGTTTGAGTTACTTTGTATAATCACGGGTCTAGTTCATTTTAGCAAACATATTCCAAAAATTTGTTAATAATTCAATAGCATATTTTAAATTTACCAAGAGCTCATGATTTAAAGCTGGGATTACAAACTCAGATGTCAAATGTGTGAACTGGATCAATGTAATAG
>NW_005315804.1:0-999 GCF_000412655.1 Myotis brandtii
ATATGTGTTAATAATCATTTTTTATAGTCATCCAAAAATATGTTGTCTATTAAAGTGTAATACACAAGTCAAACCAAAACACCCCCCAAAAGAAATCCTTGTTTCAAAATATTTAAATGTAAAATATTATATTTATAGGGGAGTTTAGAACTATTTTTCAAATGTTTTATTTAAAACTTTGATTTTATACTCTTTTGATACATAAAAGTGACTGAGTTATGAAAATATAATTTCTTAATTGTTAATATGCTATACAAACTATGTTGCAATATTTTATCTCCTTTTCATTACTTTCTTACTGGATTTACATTTTAAAAATAAAGCCTCAGACACCTTTATTTAATTATTATTGTGATGAGAGCAATTTTATTACAGTGCCAATTCTTTTAATGCCAATTTATTTTAAGTTGGCATTTATTTATAGTATATAATTTTTTAAAGAAGCGACTCGTAGAAAAAAATTACTGTATAATGTTTTCAAGGCTACAGTCTCATTTCTCAATGGTTCTAATACATGCATACAAATCTAAATAAGCATTTAATCTGCCAAACTCAGATACATAAGTCATTTCAGAAAATGAACACTGCCACTTTAATAGCTACAAGCAATATAAACAACAAGCTTGAGTCGATCTTCTCTATAGGTCGTGGTGTCTATGATAAAAGGAAAAAGAATGAACCATCTAATTATGGCTTTAGATTTTGAATAGTGTGGAATCTAACTGTTGGACTCAAAGGTGGGTGATAATGAAAAACAACTGCTTTCTTTTAATGTACCTTGGAATTATATCTGTGACATCACCTCTTTGTCAGCTATTCAGACACCACTGCAGTGAAATCACTCTGGTTATTTTGTGCAAGAAATTCATTTTAAGAAACAAAGCAGCATTCTCCAAAATTTTTTTAAAGTATGTTTTTATTGGTTTCGGAGAGAGGAAGGGATACAACTATAAGCACATTTCTTCAAAAACTAAAACAAACTATAATAAAATCAAATAA
>NW_005315805.1:0-999 GCF_000412655.1 Myotis brandtii
TATATAATTTATAATATCTTTATTTATGTAGTAAATATGTACAATTTATATTTATATATGAATATATAAATAATATAGTTTTAATATATAATTTAATATATAGTTATGTAATTTATTTATATCTATAATTACTCTGGCAGCCATGTAAATGGATACATGGACAATGATCCAAACCACATCACTTTCTTGATCACTTCTGATCGTTCTATCTGAATCAAATCATGGCCAGTTTTAGTCTTTAGTCTACAACGAATGGCTTAGCTATGTTAAATTCTGGTCATTGGTGTAACTTTTGAGTCACAAGTAACAGAAATGAAGGTCCCATGTACCTTCTACTAGTACTAGCTCCCATGCTTCTGATGCTTGGAACTCCCTTTGGAAATGGGGGGAAATTTCCTTCATGGAGTACCCAGTAGGCTGGCACCAGCTGTATAAGTTACAAGAAATGTTCACAAGAGTGTTTCTTACAGGAAAGGAATTCTATGAAGCACAGCCATCCTGCAACACAAAAATCAGTTTCATAATGTCCGGCAAGAGGCAGGCTACAACAAGCCTTCCACAAAGCCCTGGATCAAAACTCTCTTTGTACCAGGGCCTTTTGTGGTAATGAACTCTTCCACAGAGTTGGCAGCATCCCCCTCTCCTATCATTTTGTCAGTGGGCATGCTAGACCAATGGTTTTCAATGTTGGCTGTGTATCAAGGTTTGCAAACTACAAATTCTTGAGCCCTACCCATGGAGAGTCAGATCCAGGGGGTAAAAGCCTTAGGCATTAGTATTTTTAAAGAGCTTCACACGTAGTGATTCTAATTTCCAGGCAGAGTTAAGAATTACTACCCTAGATAGTATGAAAGCAAGGCTAATATTATCTTATTTGCACAGATAACAGGCATCTTTAAAATTCTGAGGACTCACCAAGGAGCTGTGTCTACTCATAGAGTGTCAAACCTTCTCCTTCCTGCAAGCAGCCCTACTCATTTACAAATAAAATAAATTGTC
>NW_005315806.1:0-999 GCF_000412655.1 Myotis brandtii
GCGGTAGCGCCCACTTTGGGAATCACTGGTTTAATTGTCAGGTTTTTTTTTTTTTTGGCTACATGACAGAAACCCAACTCAAATTTATTGAGATACAAAGATGATTTTCATTGCTCACTGAATCTTAGACAGGGTTGAACAGACAAAGCCGGGACTTGGGCCTTAAGAACAGCTGGAACCAGGACTTCCAGCTGCTACTACATCGTCTCTTCATCTGCAAGTTGACTTCCTTCTCTTAAACGGTAGACCAGACTCCTTCATGTGGCAGGAGGCACAGTCACTGACAACTCCCTAAAATTTCCACCATTCACCTCTGTACCAGATGCTGTTGCTGCCCTGGTTATGTCTCCCTGGCCCATCTGCAATGTCTCCTACAATTGGGGAATTGCTCTATCTGTCCCAGGCTTCCTACCTCAAGCACCTGCATCTTTCTGCCTGAGGACAGTGAGCTGGGATAGCAGGTGGGACTGGGTTAAAAGTACCAGGCAATTAATATACCCAGGAGTAACCTTCAGCCAAAAAGGGGTGGGAATTAGTGCAGAAGTACCTCATTTCCTCATTCTTTGGTGGGGATAATTCTAAGTTTTGTTTTATAGGCCTCAGCAGGACTCAGCACCTTTTATTATTGCTTCCTTCCTTTCCCTGACTTAGTTCCAACTCTGTTACCATGCTCCCAGGGATCATCTCTCAAATAAACTACTTATACCTAAATCATTGGTTCAGAATATTTTTTTGGGGTGAGAGGATCCAAACTAAGACAACAACCAAAGAGTAACAGATTTAGGTTTCCTGTGTGACCCAGCAAAAATCATGAAGAAATTCTTAGATTGGCTCATCTTGGGCCATGTGTTTACATATGGGCCAATCAGTTGTGAGTTGTTAGCCAGGGGGCAGGGACATGGTAGCCATCACATGGCTGGAATAGGGATAAAGTACTTGGAGTCAGGGCAAAAAGGAGTGGAGGGAAGGGCACATCTAAGATACAGGAGGATATTATTC
>NW_005315807.1:0-999 GCF_000412655.1 Myotis brandtii
CAATTATAATTTACTAGTATCCACATCACATCACTGTTTGAACTCAGAATCAGGTGGAGGCAGCCTGGGCAGGCTTCAGAGTGTTCTGAACATGGTGTTGAAGTTGGGAAATGTGATAAAATACTGTAATTTGAAATTTGATTCACTACATTATCCTGACTGTGAAACAGAGTGAACTCGATGCTTAAAAAAAAAAAATACAGGCACCCAGGACTCATTCCTGATGTAGTGAATTGGAATCTGAGCCAGGGCCCAGGCATGCTGTATTTTTACGTAGCCTGGATTGAGAGCGAGTCTCAGCTAGGGTTCAATGAGTCCTGGCCACACCTATTCTGCAGTGAAGTTTTACCTTGTACTGTCAAATGTTGGGTAGCATTAGTCCACCAGCGCTTATTATATTTTTTATTGGGCAGCATTTAAATTTAGGAGATTACATATATGCAGGAAAAAAATCTGTCTTCTCTTGGAAATGAGAAGATTTGACCACATGGGGTCTGCATAGTGAATCGGTTGCAGTGGAATGGTGACTGCCTATCTAAGACCAGACGCATGCACTTTCCAGCTTGTCATGGTGCCCGCACATTCCTGTGTCTTCTTGCCCCTGTGCCTTGTGCCAGTGTGAGTGCCCTATCATAGTTTTTTATAACATAAATGGAAGGATGATAAAAATAGATTTCCCTACCCCACATTCATTTTCTTTCAAACAAAGAAGTCAGACTTATTTTTATTTCTTTTATTTTTATTTATTGTCTAAAGTTTTACATATGCAGATTTATTTTTATTATAAAGTTGTCTTGTATTATTCAGTCACACTTATATAAAAATAGCACCAGACCAAAGAATATATTGCAAAATCACGAAAGCATTGTATGGAGAAATGAAAGTTCATGTGGACACCAAGACTTGACATTTGATGACAGTTCTCATCTTCGGTAACTTCTCTTACTTCTGCCACTATAAAATTATTTATTTATTTATTTATTGTTAATCTTCACCCAA
>NW_005315808.1:0-999 GCF_000412655.1 Myotis brandtii
CTGAAATCAATAAAAATATTTTTTTTAAAAAAGAATTATTAACACTCAGTAATAGAATTATAGAAAATTATTTCTTTTTTTATATAACTCTATTATTTCCACAATAAAATCTATTATTTTTACAATGAGAAAAAAATATATTGTTTCAAAATGTGAGAAGTTTCTTTTTTTCTGTGAGAAGTTTAGTTGTCTTTTCTTTGAAGTTAATATAGTATTTTGCTTGCCTAAAATGGTATAATACATCTAAGAGACACCATTTAAGAGCTGGATGCTAAAGCACAGGGGAAATACCATAGATGGAGATTTTTCTTTGCTTTCTATGGCTGCATTCTTAGGTGATAGATTTACCTTCTGGATGAACTATTTTAACTTCTTGATTTATTAGGTCTGCAGGAACAACACACTCTTCTTGTGATACTTTCAAAAGCAAAAAGAGGCATGTCTTCCATATAACACATATTATATTGACCATATTCCAGTTTGTGTCCAAATTGCAGGGATATGGTAAGTAATCACAGAATATGAAGACTCAGGAAGCTGTCACTCGAATGCTGGTACTGGTTTGACCCTGAAAGAATTATCGTCTGTGGGGTCATATCAGACAGAGTCCGAGAAGGGAGGTGCATGCTGGGTCCGTTCAAGAAAGAAGAGTGGATCTGAAGTGGAGTTCCTCAATTTGTGACCCAGAAGCTGCTGCTTGCACATACAAGGCCTGAAGGGAGTTCTACTAAATTACAAGGTAGCCTGTTTGGTCTCTCTGTCAACACCAAGGAGGCTATGGGGGTATTTAAACACTCAGGAGATCTTGGGAATGTTTCTGCATGCTCCAGATGGACTTGATAAGAACCAGGGGTAACTTGAGCCTTGGCATACTGAGAGAAGCCTGTAGACATGGCATTTCCCTAGTTCAAGAGAAAAACTCCACAAATCTTAAAAAGCACATAATTTTGATGTGTGACAACTAATCTGAGGCTGTTGTGTTTCATAAATAGATTTTCA
>NW_005315809.1:0-999 GCF_000412655.1 Myotis brandtii
ACAGACCCACCCCTCGGGTCGGCACGCCCCTGCCCCTCTCTCGGCCTCAGTTTCCTGATTTGTACAAAGGAGGAGCTGGGAGAGAATGATGTCTGAGGTTCTCTTTGGTTCCAAGATTGTGTTATCCACAGGCCTTGATTCAAGGGGCCGCTGCTCATATGCCAGGGCTGATGCTGCCTGGCCATGCGGCTCCCCCTCCCAGGCAGCTCCCCTCACACTGGGAGGGCGCCCCTTCCCCACCCGCCTGCTGTTCCTGCTGGTGTGGCCTCCGGTGAGGTGGCGGAAGCTGGCTTTTTTGTCAGATAAGTAAGATGGCAGCCGACTCGCTTCACGTGTTGTTTCTCGGACCCTCGTCCCCTTGGAATAGGGTTCAAAGGGCCAATCAACTCCGCCAATGCAGCCTTCCCAGACCCAGGCCTTTGAAGAATAAATAAGTAAGGCTGCTTTTTCTTTTCCCCCTTGGAAATTTGTAACATCATTAGCTACAAGTAAATATATCAGCGGGATTAATGGAGTGAATCACAGTGACTTGATTGGATTTAAAGCCGCATTATTTCTTTGGGGTGAATCAGTAAATTTGGCACTGCCGAGCGATGATGGATGGAGAACGCGGGGACTGGGAGTTCTTATTGATCCCGGGGATAGATCGGCAGTAAGAGGTGGGATTGCTTCCCGCACGCTGTTTTCAGAGAGAGAGGCCACGTGGCTCCACACTCGTGTAACAGCTCAGGAATAGAACACCCTCTCTCGGGCTTGAGGTAGAGCGGTGCCACCCAGGCAGGCAGTGACAAGGCAACACCCAGCGGTCCCCACCCTTGGCATTCGCATCCTTGTATAGTCATCCCTTCTCTGCGTGTCGCACACGGGATGCAGCAGAGGCAAGGAGATGTCACTTCTGAGACTGGGTTATAAAAAGACTGTGGCTGGCCCAGCCGGTGTGGCTCAGTGGCTGAGCATCGACTCAGGAACCAAGAGTTCCTGGTTCAATTCCTGGTCAGG
>NW_005315810.1:0-999 GCF_000412655.1 Myotis brandtii
CAAAGAATTGCAATCCTGCCATGTGCCCAGAAAGAGAACTGGAAATATTTGACAACAAAACTAATGGCTGCCACGTGTTCCCAGATGAATTGAAGCAGTTAAATTCCCTGATGCTCCTGAAGTTGTATGCCAATAAGAATAACAACAAAGCAAACTAAAACAAAAAACTAAGGGATCCAGGCACTTGAAATTAGGGATGCCAGATTCCCTTTCCAAAACACCTCCTCTTAACCTGCTGTTAACAAAATTGATGATGGCTCTTGTTAAAAATCACAGCCAACTGGAACATAGATTGGGCGAGATTCAGTGAGGACTATTGCAGTGCAAATTTGGAAGAAATTTGAACAGCCTTGCTACCGCGGACCATAATATCTTATTCATACACTGAAGCTAAATCCCTTACGCACAAATAAAAGAGAAATAGCACTCAGGATTGGAATATTTGGGGGGAGGGGTGTGTGTGAGGGTGTGACCCTGTTTCAAAAGCATGACTCAATAATATTTCTGGGATTAATTACAAACAACAGATTCAAATAGAATAGTTGGGAAGCTAACATGACCAAACCTGGTTAACAGAGATTAATCATTGCCTGGCCACTAAAAACAAAACAAAATCCTAAGGCTCACAAAAAAGAATCTGGTGGCTCAGGTAGCAGGGTCTTTGCTGGACAGCTGCTCACAATGCCCCTCTCAGGGGTGGGACTCAGGATACTGAATGAGAGAAAGCCCCTTGATAAGAAGAACCTTGCCAACAAGATTGGCGAACCAAGATTCACTCCACAGTTTCAACAAATGTCTGCTCAGTTACCAATATATATTCCAGATGAATTAAAGAGCTAAAGTAATGTTTTAAAATAAGAATTTATAAAAACTGAGAAAAGTCTATTGGTCAATGTTTATTTGATTTTGGAGGGACAAGAACCCTTAAGGGGAAAACAAAACAAAACGAAAAAAGCGATGAGTTATATAGTACATTAAAATACCAGAATGTTTGGCTAC
>NW_005315811.1:0-999 GCF_000412655.1 Myotis brandtii
TTTTTTTTTTTTTTAATTTTTTACAATCTAAGGGAAAACAGGTCAGTGCCCTTAACTAAACAGTCAGGTAGTGCATATTTTACAAATTCTTGTGGCACACTGGTTGAAAATCGCTGGGCTAGATTAAGAGTTTAAATAACAACGTGAGTTACCTACAATAATGAGAAGTGAACAATGAATGATCACTAAGGGGAAAATGGCATATGTTGTTAACTTGTTCCAATCCCCCTCCTATTCATCCCCCCCACACACCCCTCTTATTCCCCCCAAACCAGTACAACACAATCATCAGATAAGCTCAAGTTCCTGGCAGGCTGAAAGCTTCCCACTGCTTGTGCCTCCACACTAAAGACTTCTTGGGAATCGAAATAAGCCAAAGCTGAGCACAATTAAGAAAAGCTCAACCTCCAACTCTGCACCAAGAGCAAGTGCCGGCGGCACGTCCCTACAATGCTTGGATCCCAGGGGATGGTCCTAAGAGCCCTCGCTATCTACAATGCTCTGCACGCCTTCATCGCAGCTCCCTTTCGGACGGCGTCCGACCGGAGCGCGCATCGCCAGACGCCCGTCCACTTCCCGAGGCTTGTGAAGGGTCCGCGCCGCTCCCGCGCTGCCCCCCGCCTCGGCCCCTCGGTCCTCCGACTCACCCCAGGCAGCCAGACAGTCGATCTGCAGAGGCAGCTTTTCTAGGATCGGCACCGGCTCGAAGGCGTCGTGCATGGCGGCGAGCAGAGTCGCCGGGACAGCCTCACTCTGAGAGGGCCGGGCCTGGCCGGGCCGGGCCGTAAACAGAACCGCTCTGAGGAAAGGGCCGAGCAGAACCTGGCCGGAGACCCCAACTACAGGCCTTTCAGCAACAGAGCCATCACCAACACCGGACTTCCTGCTGGCCTAAGCCCACCCCTTCCGCAGCCGGAGCCCGCCCCTTCCGCCCTAGCTCTTAAATCACCTTCAAGGAATGCACCAATGCTTGGGTTCCCCTTTCACCCTAGGCCTAGA
>NW_005315812.1:0-999 GCF_000412655.1 Myotis brandtii
CCCCCCCACCTCAAACTTAAGAGGAAGCTAGAGAGGGAATAGAAACACAGACTTTCATGATGCCCAAATAAGACCTGGGCATGGTTATGCTTAGGAATAGAGTTTGGAGATGAACAGACTGCTTGGCTGCACTTAAGAGAACTCACAGGGCTTTTATGCAAAAAAAAAAATGGAATTGGGGGCCAAGAGGGGACAAGAGGGTCCTCTATCCCTTTCCACAGCTGCTACTTGCCAGCATCTCAGCATCCTTGCAGGCCGCCTGGATGAGTCTAACTAATCTAGTCTCCATCTCTCTTCTCCAGTCCCCACCGGCCCCCCTAATAGCTGGAATCTCCCACTGTCTGAATCAGCAGGCCACGCTGGATACACGGCCTGAGCCTTCTGATACTAATGGCTTTGGATTCCGTTCCAGGAGCCATTCCCAGTGGGAACTGCATTCTTGCTGTGCTGAGTCTGGGTGTCTCTCTGGCAAATTAGTTTTTGATGGGGCAGGTACTGCACCATTTCCATTAAGTACCATAATACAGACATTATTATCGGCAGGTGCCCTGACCTCTCCCTCGCTAATGAGTAGCTATCGATATGTAAGTCACATAAGCATTTTCCCTTCTGGACCTTCTTCCTCCTGCACCCCCTCTATATACCCTCCCCTCTCCTCCCATTCCCACTCCAGGACACAAGAGAGCTTGCAAAGAGGATGGCCAAGTCATTTAGGTCTTCGGAATGATGAAAACCGACTGACCCAGGAGTTGGGAGACAAGGTCCCTTCTCAGGGGACATGGAACAAGACACTTCATCTTCCTGGGCCTTTTTTGCTCATTATTCAAATGGGCTTAATAATGCTTGTCCTACCTACCTCACAGGGGTACTATAAGGATCAAATGAGATTAAAGGTCTCTAAATGCTTTGAAAAGTTAAAAGCTCTATAGGGCTGAAAGGATTGCTTTACACCAAATGTAAATGAGCTGAGGCTTTGAGAAGTACTCAGGGAAAGGGGGA
>NW_005315813.1:0-999 GCF_000412655.1 Myotis brandtii
CTCTCACTTCCAATCCCTGCCCTAGTTAGGAGGAGTGGCTCTACCAGCCTGTGTCCACATGGGTCTGCCTTTGATCTGCTGTGTGTGCATATATGATAGCCAGAATAGTAAGGGAAATTGGCAGAATGGTCAGAAAGCGTAATGACCAAATGTTTATGGTGATGTCTGGCTGATGGGTTTTAAAGCCTCCTAAAGCTTGAGATTTCAAAATTTAAGTTAATCTGTGTACTACTCACCTCATGGTCATACAAAGAAATTTCAAGTGGAGTCCTTGCCAGAGCTGCTTTGTGAGTACATTGATACTGGGTATAGTTCATTGGCTGGCATGGGGCAGGTGAATCTCTCAAAGTGATAAGATGAACTTGTTCTACAGATTTCATTGTTCAATTTAAACAAAACATTCTGATATTAGGTTACTGGGTGGTGAGGAAAGGGATAAAACAAAGCATTATGTTTTTATTTTTTTTTTCTTTCTTCATTCAACATGTATTTGTTGAGCACCTACTATGTGCTGGACACTGTACGAAGTGTTGGAAGTGCAATATGAGTAAAACCGGTCAGGTTCCTGCTCTAATGGAGCCAGAAGAAGTTGTCAAATCATTTTACAAGTCAATAGAAAAGTGTAAATGCTACAAAAGAGAGCTATGGGTGCCATGTGAATGTAAGATAAAGAAGTTTGACCTGGTTTTGGTGGTCATGATGATGGAGTTAAGGAATAGCAAAGTTAATTGCCAAGAACACAGAGGACATTCCCAACTCATCATACTTGGAAACCTTGGGAAAGTCTTAGCTATGGTGTCCCTCCTCTACTCTTCTTGAGTTGTTTAATGTTTCCTCTGGATGGACAGGGAAGACTAAAAAGTATCCACATAGGTTTAGGAGATGTATTTGGATAAAGACGTAATCCAATAATTGAACATGCTTTATTATTATTTTTGTTGTTGTTGTTATTGTTAATACTTACCTGAGGATATTTTCTCATTGATTTTTAGAAAGAGT
>NW_005315814.1:0-999 GCF_000412655.1 Myotis brandtii
GCTAAGACATATTTTTAATGATATTTCTATAGAAAACTATCTGGAAAGTTAGAGTTAGTGTCACCTTTAAAGCAAAGAGCAGATATGCTTAGGCCATGATAAAAGATTTGGGTTTCCAAAGCTCAGGACTCCTGAAACTCAGAAGTCCTGCCCTGTAACACAAACCACTGCATATACATTGTATCTAAGCCCTTTCTGTCATCTTTGTCAACTTGGAGAGAAGAGAAAGTTGATGGAAATATGTAGATGTACATGTTGCTTGCTCTGATTTGAAATATAAAGTCCTTCACCACTGACCTAAGAGTTGAAGGTCTTCTGCCAGCATTGATAAAAATTAGAACAGGCTAACTTGTTAACTTATACGTTGGGTAAAATCTCAGCACTTTCATAGTTCTTGACAATTCTGCAATAAGGGCAGAATCCAAACATACATGGTTTTCTGGGAAAGGAAAGATGAGGGCTCCACTGGCAGGTTCAGGTATATGAGAAGACTCCCCATAATCTGGGTGTCAATAATCTTGTCTAAGTTGTGGGTGAGGAGGCTGAGAAATAAATCATCTACTGTGCTACTTTCCAATGAAAGTTCAGAGGCAAAGAGGTGGGAGGTAGGATTGAAACAGCTGCCCAAAGGGTGTTTTGATTGTTGTTTCCTCTTTTCTGTGTTGGGAGAAGGAGAGGTGTCTTTGTGATGTGATCTAGCATGTTCCACAGCCCCAACAAATTGCAATGTGAGTGTGAAGGTTGTGACCCCACACCTTCTTCTCCACGGACAGGGCTCCAGAGAGTCAAGGACAGTTTTCTTTTGCATGGGAGGGTTGACAGTGGACTTTGGTCACTTTCCATCAGGGATATTTGCATGGCCCTATCATTTGTCATGGTTTGATGGCACAGGATTTGGCTACTAGGAGCGGCCACGGTGCCAATGTTCCATTGTGTTAATGATGTTGTGCTAATCTCTGACTCTCTTGCAGAATTTAAACACAGTTGCCAGTAGTTGTT
>NW_005315815.1:0-999 GCF_000412655.1 Myotis brandtii
TCTAGCTAGCCATATAAAGTTTGTACTTTCACTGTTTTTGTGAGATCTTGTCATTTTAATTTTTCTGAGTAGAACTATGATACAGTTGCTTAGTGGTTAAGAGCGTTGTTTCTGAAGGTAGAATTCCTGGATTAGCATTTGAGCTCCGCCCCTTGATATTAAATTTCTCTTCACTTCAGTTCTATCATCTCCTCAATGATAAAAATAGTATGTAAGAGTTTAAGACTAGTAGATAAAATTGTTTTGGGGATTAAAATATGCAGTTTATATAAAAGTGCTTAGGAAAATGCTTGACACAAACTGTTTTCAGTAGATTTAATACATTATTTTGTCACTACTATTGTTATAAGTTACCTGAAAATCTTTTTAGAAAAAGAAAATACAAATAAATTTAATAAGTTAAAAAAATGACCATATGTGATGCACTCCAAATTGTGGTAAGTGCTATATTTGAATCTTGCTGAGCAATACATTCCTTCTTAATGTAGTTGAAAATGCAGTTGGAAATATAAAATAATATGCATGAAATAATCAAGATATAACTAGGTGCTACAATATATGGGAATCATTATTTAAATAGAATATGAAGAAGTACCAAAGTTGATTACTGTAGCAGACAATGCTATATTTTTGGGAGATATTAAGGGAATCTTAGATGTTGGTAGTATTTAGAACTAGACTCAAGGAGAGAGGTTTGGGGATAATTTGAACAGGGTGCTAAGTTCAGATTGAGCAAGATAAATGGATGCAAAGTGAGCCATCCCATCTGATTTCATAAAGTTACAATTTGGAGAGTAATAGAAAGCTCATTTTGCTAAATAGGACATTGGAACGAACAAAATCTCTTACAAAAGGAGGGACATGATTCAAATAGTGTTTTACAAAGACAAATATGGAAGCTTAAAAATATATGAATGCTGAGAAGAATAAGATAATCATATATGACTTTTTAAAAAATACCTTTTTATTGATTTATTTACAGAGAGGAAGGGAGAGGGA
>NW_005315816.1:0-999 GCF_000412655.1 Myotis brandtii
ACCAATAACTCACTGAAGGTCACAGAGGGACTGAGAGGTGGCGCTATGGTTTACACTCAGACAATCTGGTCCCAAAGTCCATGGTCTTCACCACTATGCTAACTGGTGATGCTGCAAACTGCTTATGCATCAATCGTTCTTGGGGATTCATTTCTAGAAGTAAGATTGCTTGGACAGGCATTTACGATTTGGGAAGGTCTAACCGACTCCTGGAAAAGCTTTCCCTGCCGCCATTTCCCCCAAACAAAGCTGTTTCCTTGCACCTCCCTGACCCTGGATCGTTTTTCTTGTGCAATAAGCCAGGAAACACACAACGGAATCCTGGTCTTGCTTTGACCCCCAGGCCCCTGACCACCAGTGAGTTGGAGCAGCGTCTCAGCATGTATTGCCCATATGTATCTATTGGTCTTTGAATTTAGGCTTCTCATACCTTGGCCCCTTATTCTCCTGAGTTGTCCTTTCCTGTGGGTTAGTAGAAGCTCTTGACCCTGCAGGGCACAGGCACTTGCCCTGGGGGATCTCCGATGGCTCGGAGCAGCTGCTACACACGGGCTCCCGGGTAAGGTCCAGAGGCAAAGGGCTGAGAACAGAACGCATGCAACACAGCCGCCTCCTCCCAAGCAAACTCGCCAGCATAGCAGAGAGATAACGAAGTTTACCTGTGGTTAGAGCTCCCGACCTGCCCAAGTGCAATCATTTTCCTTTGCGGTAAGTGTAGTACTGATCCAAGGTGATGTGTTAGGAAAAGCAAACATGATGGTTTCCAAGACCCCCCAGGAGGGGCCAGAGGATGGGACGGGCCTGGGTTTGAATTGGGGAGCCTTCACTTAATTAGCTGAGGGCGCCTTTGGGCAAATCGGTTAATTTCATCCAGTGTCCAAGTGTCCATGGAACAAGAACCAGAAAATTCACCAGGCAGAGTTATAAGAATGAAGGACAAGATCTGTAAGTCTCCATTACAGAATCTGGCCACACAATAGGTAGCCAATTATTAATACA
>NW_005315817.1:0-999 GCF_000412655.1 Myotis brandtii
CGCGTTTCAGCTCTGCTCTCTGGATCCCAGTCTTGGTTCCCACTGAGAGAAAAACTTCTAACGGTTTCCTATGACACGAGGGGCAAGAACTGATTTGAGGGTGTGCGTGGGGTGGGTGGGGCCTCACCTGCAGTGCAAGCCAGGGAGGCGGGAAGTGACCCTCTTCATCATTCCTTCTGCGCCTCTACCTGGTTTCATCCCAGCAGCTGGGCACCTTCATCACTGCTGCGGAGGCTGGGTGGGCTTGTTACCCTCTCCCTGCTCCAGAGGGTTCTCTCTGAGCTCCGGACACAATGATGAATGGTCCTGTGGGCCAACCCTACAAGACTGGGGAGACAAATATACCTCATTCAGGGGAAACAAGCCCCAGGACATACATTATCTGGGACAAATGAGATGGCCAGTGAGCTATTTCATTGGGTATTTATGAGCTTTATTCTATATTGTAGGACTTTATTTGGTATTTATGTACATATATACTTATATGTATATCCCTATTTTAGTATATAGACACACTTTATTTTTTAAAAAGACACAAGAATAAAGCACTCAATACTAGAATATTACTCAGGGATAGCTTTTCTCATATTATTTTTCTTATTACAAAAGGTGAAGACTTAGATAAAAGGTATAAGCACAAAAGAAAATAAAAAGAATCTGTGTTTCTTTAATTACATAAGTAAACTGCTTTTAACAATTTGGTATATACCTTTCCAGTTATTTGTTTGACACATGCAGAGCCATTTCTTTAAGCAATTGTGCACACAGTGTTACAGTCACTTTTATAAGCTTAATTCACTGTGAGGTTTAAACAGGATACTTTATTTTTTTTAAAAATTTAAATATACTATTCAGTAGTATCCACTAAATAAATGTTAACTATGATAGTCATTATTATTTTCTTTCTATATCAAATATCATCACTTATTCTATTTATAGTTTTAAGCAGTCCTATAATGAATATTATTATGGATAAAGCCTTTCACACAGCCATTATTA
>NW_005315818.1:0-1000 GCF_000412655.1 Myotis brandtii
CCTAAATACTAGGACCATGTTGATACATACTTTGTATTCTATCAATAGTTAATGAATGAATGCATATTTTAAAAATAGTTTAAGTTGTTATTCAAGTACAAATCTTAATGCAAAGTCATCTGGTTGTGCCATTGACATACCCATTTTGGCTCTCATAAAAACAGGCCCAACAGCCGCTGTCATGGCTCTTGCCTGGCATCTTAGGAGATGCAGCTGTTTATCTGAAGAGTGACAGGAGAGATGCTTTTACTTCCAAAATATCCAATAGGCCATGTGAGGCAGGCCAACAGAACATGTGTAGTGATCATCAGCCTGCTTTAACTTTTTAAATTAATGTGTTTTCTCTCTCCCAGGATTACAAAGGCCATTCTTTTCCAAGTTCCTCTAGTTTTCCAAGGGTGCTGCCTCAGGAAGGACGAGGAGATCTGGGGTTTCCACTTCAATGTGAGAACAGCTCCATTTAATTGAAATAGTGAGGCACCAGGTAAGATTTTATTTTAATGACAATAATAATTGACAGGAATTTGTTGTTGTTGTTTTAAGTTCATTATGTTTGAAAGTTCCAATATTGACACTGCCACTCAGTAACTACGGGATGTTGGGCAAGATACTTTGCCTCTCCATGCCTCGGTTTGCTTATCTGTAAAAGGGGCATAACAATGACACCTAACTGAGAGGGTTGTGATGAGAATTAATTACACAGAAAATGTTATCTACATATTAGGTACTCTCACTATTATCTCATTTAATCCTTAAAGTAGCCTCTCTGAGAAGGGCAGTATTCCTGTCACCCTGGCATTATTGGGACAGCTGGCACTTAGAAAGATTTAGTATATTACTTGAGGTCACAGTCTACAAAAGGCAGAGCTGGGATGAAAACTCGAATCTAGTCAACAGTGGAGCCTTACCATTAACTTTACTCAGATGTGAAGTGTAGGTTCCACATATTAAAAAGAAATTTGAGCCCTGGCCTGTGTGGCTCAGTTGGTTGGGCATTATC
>NW_005315819.1:0-1000 GCF_000412655.1 Myotis brandtii
GAAAATCAAGATTTTCTTCGTAAGGGAAATTCCTTAAAGTAGTGTGACTTTTCTTTTGAGAAGACAATAGCCAAGTGGTGGGCAATCTTTCCAGGGAAGTGGGCACTTGTCATTCCTAGGCCCTCCACAAGTCCTGTTTAACCCCATGTTCACCTGCAGGGCTAAAGCAGTAACTCATTTCATTTCAGCTTCTGCTTGTAGTTCTGGGGTCTTAGACCCTGGGCCCAAAACTATACTCTGAATTTCAGAATGGCCTGTAGCTAACATGGCATCCATTTAGAGAATATTAATCTTTTAACTAGGAGCCAACACCCGAAAGATACAGCTTAAGTGGGCTGAAGTCACTTTAAGAAACCCTTAAAGCAAATTTGGTATTCTCTTTACACCGCAAATAAAGGAGAAACTTTCAGATCCTGATTGCCCTGAGTGAATGGTTACTCAAAGATCCCAAGACAGGCAGTAGCAAGAAAATAACCTAGATTTTACTTCCACAAACGTTATAGACGTAAGGAAACATCTTTAAATGTTACATGGTTTATATCTCCAGACAGGGACTGTGTATGACTTCTTCTCACTCTGGAAAGAAAATATCACAGGTTATGAATACAAAAATACAGCCAGAAACAAAGGCACTGAGTGCAAGTAGATGCAAAAAATCTGACAGAAACCAATAGCTCCCAAGATAAAATCAAAATAGGTAGCGAGGCGCAAACCTTACACAGGTAGCTTAGTAAAGGAGAGATAAGTCATTGTATCCATGAATTTTTAAAGACTAGCCTGTGGATAAATATCAAATTAAAGGATACTTAAAGGAAAGGTAATCAACCATCTCAGTTTTCCTGAAACTGTCCCGATGGAGCAGGCCAGCGCATACATGTCCCAATGTCTCTCCTTCCTCCTCTGACCTCTGCTAGTGCTTCCCACTGGCCAAACCCAACCACAAATGAGAAGGAAGGAAGGCATGGATCAGCCTCCTGGGGTACAGAACAGGATAGAAAAA
>NW_005315820.1:0-1000 GCF_000412655.1 Myotis brandtii
GGAGTTTTGCATTGACACCATCTCCTTCTCCACAGACACACCAATAGCGAAGATCCGGCCAGATCCTCCACATCCCCGCGAGGGCCAAAAGCTGTCGCTGCACTGCGAGGGGCGTGGCAATCCCGTGTAAGAGGAGTTGTCTCCTGGCCGCCAGTACAACTCCATACTCTCAGATGGAGATCTTCACATAACGTCTTCCCACCGCCTCTGTACTGTCCGAGCCTCTCATTGTCCCTGACACTAACAGCCATCCTCTGTTTCCACTGCAAAGCAGCAGAAGTGGGGAGGGGCCACTCCCTGGTTCCTATAAGGAACCCCAAGAGGTCACCCTCCCCCTGCCTCTGAGCAGCTCAGTGTCTCTGGCCCCTATAACCACTAGAGCTTTCATCCAATAGCCCCTGACTTCCCTGCTCCATTATTTCTGTTTCCCTTTAACTCCCTGACCTATTCTCTTCTGAACTCTCAACAGCCCCCAGAAGTACCTGTGGGAGAAGGAGGGCAGCGTGCCACCCCTGAAGATGACCCAAGAGAGTGCCCTGATCTTCCCTTTCCTCAACAAGAGTGACAGCGGCACCTACGGCTGCACAGCCATCAGCAACCTGGGCAGCTACAAGACTTACTACACTCTCAACGTGAACGGTGAGCCCGCCTCCATTCCCCTCCCGCATCCCTCTTCTCCCCTTCTCTGTCCATCCAACTCGCTCATCTTTCTGTCACCTGAGAGCACCCCAGATGGTGCTTTGGAGTGGACTAAAGGGACAACAGCCCCCCGTTGAGGGCCTGAAGACTCAGCTTCAGATCCACCCTGACATGTGCAATAAGGAAAGACCAACAGGATGTAGGGCTCCCCTAGGCCTTCGTTTAGCAATGATGACTCAAGTGACACCATCCTCCAGCCCCTGCACTCACCTGGCAGCAGGTCATCCTGTGTTTACCCCCAGGGCCTCTCACGTATGGCTGTCGATGCCTGTCCCTTTGCAACAGGCTAGTCTCAGACTTG
>NW_005315821.1:0-1000 GCF_000412655.1 Myotis brandtii
TGTCTGTCTGTCTCTCTGCCCTCGTTCATCTCTTTCTTTCCCTCCTTCCTTCCTTTTGTCTTTCTGGTTCTGTCCTTTTCTCCTTTTTTCGTCCTATTTCTTTCATCTCTTACTTTTCACAAATATGTCTGAGCTCCTGCTCTTTGCCGGGTGCTGTGCTGGAACAAATGGACAGGGCTTCCAACGAGTGGCTCCTGGGCAGTGTTAGGGGGCAACTCAGAGAGCCCCAGGGACTACGGCCCTTTCCTGGGTCTGTCACATTGGGTTCTGTCTCTGGTGCTGAGGTGCTGGGGAAGCCACCTCCCGCAGCGGAAGCTTGCATGAGCCCAATGGGTAAATCAGAATTCCACTTTGATGACTAATTTCCACGGGTGAAGTACCTGTCAGGACGCTGAGCATCAATCACTGCATCCAAGGTCCCTCTGGGTGGCAGGAGAACAATTCAAAAAGCAAAAGCTGCTGGCACACAACTCACCAGGGCAAAGGAATTCCGATCATGAATGATAGAGACTGCCTTGAAGAGTCCCGGTATCCCTAAAGAGACGTTTCTCTTCAACCAGCGTGCCTTCATCCTAAGGCTGGCTTTGTTTAGAAAGCCAGTAACAACTGTTAGAACTTGCCATCCCCCGGCAGACTGTTGAGCTCCCTGTACTTCCCCACGGGGTGGAGGGTGCCGAGAGCCCTTCCTCCTCCACTTAGACGTGCACTCCGTAAGCTCCCCTTCTATGGAAGCACTGAAAGCCCTGCTGTATCAAAGCCAAAAGCCGGCTCCACAGAGGGCTGCGACGTAAGCAGTGTCTTCTTCTCAAGTCCACAGAGGCTCCTTATCTCTAAACTGCCCCAAGTGCCACCCAGATGCTACCCAGACTAGCATTCTGTTGATTCCGAAAGAGGGCTCCTCTAAAGTTACCAGACACCCATTGCCGTGGAGCCTGGGGGCGGGGCTAGGAGCCTCCAATCAGCTGAGCACCAGCTGCCTGACCTCCTTGGTACTGGGACC
>NW_005315822.1:0-1000 GCF_000412655.1 Myotis brandtii
TTTGAAAACTCAACAGAAGAAGGCAAGCCTGCTTTCTGGCTAGCGTGTTATGGTTGCAGTTTCTCAGAGCCTACATCTATCCTGGATATCCATTCTCATTTTTCCCCAGGCCATGCTGGCTGTCAGTCATTCTGAAAATCACCCCTGGAGTGAAGAAAGATGTTGCACTCTCAATGTTAATTTTCAATTTCTTTTTCTGACAATGCGCCATATTAAAGGTAGAGAAGCAACCGAAAATATTACGCATTACTGAAGTCTGATCTGTGATGATTTGGTTGGCAATGTAGCAATACAGTAAAAATTAAAAATATATTTTATCGGAAATTTGCTTCAGCAAAGTGTTCAACATGGGCAAAGTATTCAGAAGAAGTTTAACAGTACTATCTTTAAATAGGTTCCCAGATTTTATGTGTGATATAGATTCAATCAATATAAATAAAACTATAATACATTTGGAAAAAGTGATTTTTCAGTATTTGTTAAGTTTATTTTTGTTAGTTTGACTATTAGCATTCAAAAGGAAGAGAAAATTCTGTACTTGCTTACATATATGTTTTAGTGCATTTTCATAATTTTCTAAATGTCTTTTAGGATATAATTCTCCCATTTTGGTATTTTCCCTAGATTTTTTTGTTTGTTTGTTTAACACACTTCATAGCTTGTGATATTTGAAAAATTTTAGCCAAAATTCTTCAGAATAACTTCAGCACAAATTATATTCTTAATAGAGATGATACATAAATATAATTAAAATACTACTTTTAAAAACATAACTTTAATTGTTAACAATTTTATATCAATACCAAGGCCTTAGAAAATTTACTGATAATCAGGCACACCTTGAAGATATTGTGAATTCCATTCTAGACCACCACAGCAAAGCAAATATTACAATACTGTGAGTCACACTGATTTTTTGGTTTCCCAGTGTGAATAAAAGTTATGCTTAAACTATAGTATAAGTCTATTAAGTGTGAAATAGCATTATGTCTACAAAAAC
>NW_005315823.1:0-1000 GCF_000412655.1 Myotis brandtii
TAGGAAGTGCAGTAAACCATCAGTCCAACTCAAGCTGCTCTGGATGAAGTCAGGGCTAGAAAGCCCTGGCCATATCCTGAGCAGCAGGGGGTAGGGGTGGGGGGGTGAATCGAGGGAGACCTGGCTTTCTGCCTAAACGTGGAGGAGTGCAGGTGACCACATCCCTGCTGGCCCGTCGGCCTGGGCCTGGTGTGCATGAGAGTCAGTTGGCTGAGATCCCTGTGCTGGACTGTACCCTCCCTCACCCCTTACCCCACCCCAGACACATGGCCCAGAGGACCCCCACACCTCTGACCCTTCTGGTCTCCCCAGCACTGGCAGCAGTTTGAGCCCCAGCTGACCCTGGGGGATGTGTTTGGAGCAAGCGAGGAGGTGAACAGGCTGCTGGATCAGGGCTTGCTGCTGCTGGATCACAGGTGTGCTGGCGGTGGGAGGGTGGTTAGAAGTCGCAGGGAGCCCTGACTACCGACCACACACCTGGGAAAAGTGAGCAACGCTGATGAGGAAGGGCCTGTGGGTGCCGTTGGCCCTGGTAGACGGTGAGAGGAGGCAGCCACAGCCAGGCCTCTTGGTTTTCTAGGGGTCTTCGGTGTTCCTGGGAAGGTCTGGCTGTGCTGGACTCGCTGTTGTTGACCCTTCTACCTCGACTCCAAGAGGCCTGGCAGCAGAAAACCCCCTCCCCTGTGCCAGGAGGGTGACGGATGTCCCTGCTTTCCAGGACAGAGTCCTGGGTGGGCTTGGGGCTGGACTGACACTTACAGACATCTCAGCTCTCATCACTGCCCAGCCCTGGCATCCCCAGGGGACCACCTGCAGTGAGATGGATGGGAGGACCCCTGTCCGAGGTCTGGGAACTGGCATCCAGTGTGCCCACCGCTGCCAGGGCAGGAGTCGTGGTGTCTGCGAGTGCCTCTCACTGGTGGTCTCTAAAGTAACTCCTGGCTGTCAAGAGCTTCTGAGGGACCCAGCTCTCAGGCTTCCAGCCCCTACAATGCAGGGC
>NW_005315824.1:0-1000 GCF_000412655.1 Myotis brandtii
TAATAATAATAATAATAATAATAATAATATACTATACACAGACAACGAAATTTTAACTTTTATCTATTTTCAGAAGCCATTTCTAACAGCACTCTTTGAACCATATTATACCTGTGTGATCTGAATAAGCTACCTTGTTGTGCAAGACCTCAGACCCCTCATTTTGAAAGAGACAAAATGAGAGAACCTAGCTCTTATAGTGGTAAGATCCGTTTATTCAGTACTTGAGAAGTACTTAAAGAGGATTGGCATAAATAAATGCTCCATAAGTGTTACTTATTGACCCTCTTTGTGATATTTTTCACCCTCCAAACTCATTCATTTAAAGACAAAAACTCCTAGCTCCTGTAGAAAAGGTTGAATGCAGAAAGAGAAAAAGAAAGGAAAGAACTAGATCTGGAAGTAGTAGTCACATATCAAATTTGCTTTTCATCTAAATTTGGGGTCTAGATTTGCTTTCCTAACCTCACCAAATGTTATAAATAAAAATAATAACTTTTATTGAATGAACAATAGTAATACTTACTGCATTCTTATGTTAGGCATTTTGTTGAGCACTTTACTTGATATATAGTATTTAATCCTCACAAAACTAGAAGTAGGTACAGTAATTCCTCCAGTGTTGCAGAAGAGGACATTGAAGCTCAGAGTTGTTAAGTAACTTGTCATGGAGCTAGTCAGTTAACAGAGCTGAAATTCAAGGATAGCTATAATTAAATGCACCTCAATTTAAGTATTTATGCTCCTGTTAAAATAACTTCAAAAGATATCCAATTTCCAAGTAATGATGAATGAACAGGTACCTAATGTCCAGGTAGAGGCAATTAGGAACTGTTTGGATTAGCCTAAGAAGCATCTGGTTTTCTTGTTCCAGTCATAAACCAATTATATAATTTGTTGTTATCCCAACCAAGTTCTTAAGCTATCAAAAAGATGATGTGAATTCTTATTGAAGGGGGTTATACATATTTTAATGCCTCTATTAAACTGAATTAATCTC
>NW_005315825.1:0-1000 GCF_000412655.1 Myotis brandtii
GGGAGAGAGATGTGGGGGGTAGAGAGAGAATGAGAGATGCTGGTGGTCCAGCCACATTCCTCTGTTTCAGTTCCTGGAGACACCCAGGATCCTTCTAACAAACTCCCCTTTTTTTTGCTTAAATTTGCAACCAAAGGAATCCCACTTAATGGAATGGGATATGGCAAGCGCCTACAAACAACTGCTCTAAGATTCTGAGTTCCTGCCACACCCTCCATGGCCTGTTGGCATCCGGAGCCGAGAGTGTCCTGTACTTAGATAACTTTGCAACAGATTCTCTACCTTCAGAGCGTGTGGCTGCAACCTCGCTCTTCATAAATCAGACCGGAGCTTTCTGCATGGAAAAGAGCCTCAGCCATACATCATTTTTGTTTTCCTCTTGGGGAGAACAACTATGCTACAGCAATAACCTGCCACGTATATGTCTCAGAGCCCTATTTATATAGCCATATGGATAAATATATATAAATAGGACTGTAGAATAATAGATTAAGGGATCTGCTCATCCATAGAAGACTTATGGGGCTTTCAGGACCTACTGGCGGCCTGATTCAGTAAGAAAAATGGGTCTTCAGCAGGATGTGGCCAAGAATTAGATGGGCCCGTAACCTGATGGAAAGCTCACTGGGGAGATGGAGAGGTGGGGTGGGCTGTGTGAGGAGCCGGAAGTTTGGCAGAACGAGCCGTAGGAGCAGGGTAGGGCTGCAGAAAAGCATGAACCCTGAGCTGTCTTCCCAGCTCAGCCCCTATTTTTCTGTGTGACCTTGGGCAGGTCATTGGCATCCTCCGAGCCTTGGTTCCTCATATATTAACGAGGAATGTGGACTCACCTCTAAGGTCAGCTTTCCCCACTCTGACACGAACAGGACTCTGAGCTCTGTCGTTGCTGCCCTCAGAAGGTTGAAAAGATCTGTTAGGTTGAGGCCATCCCTAGGCCTCGAACAATCGCTGGTGTTCTACCTGAGCCGTATACCTTCTGGAGGCTCAGAAGGGACCCTTC
>NW_005315826.1:0-1000 GCF_000412655.1 Myotis brandtii
AGTTCTTTTATAAAACCAAACTAATATGTAAGAAGCAAAATGACAAAAATGTGAACATTTATGAATTCATAAATATATGAATGTTTATGAAATTATTCTCTATACTTTTCTGTATTTTTAAGCTTTAAAAAGAGAAAGAAAATAGTATTTCATTAAAGGGGGCTTGAGTGTAGAAAAACAGAATTAAATTGACTGCAAAGTAACTACCCTTAAATTAGGATAATTTGTCAAGATCTGTACTGCTCAAAAGAAGTAATACCTATTTCCATTCCTGTAAGGTTTGGTATTGAATATCAGGGTATTCATTTGACTCTGAAGTATGTAACTAAACAGGATAAATGAAATATTTACCTAAATAGGATAAGCGATTTTGGTTTTTGAGTGGAGACTCTAAAGAGAATACCCTGATGATACTTGGAAAATCTAGGAACTGATTTTTATAACTTGGAAAAACCTGATTCCAGAGAGTATGATACTTGTCAAAGGTTTTACACAAAATCATCCCACAGAACATAAGCTGCTTTTTGGTAAAAAAGCCAAGACACAATTTAATTCTACCCTCTTCACTTAAGGAAACTTTAGAATTGGCCATCTGCTGCAAGACTCTGCTGGCCTTGCTGCTTTTGTGTGGAAATGGGATTATTACACTGCTTAGAATGCCAAAGCGAGGCCTATAATCTTTTCATAAAAAGGCATGTGTAACTTCCATTAACACATATCCCAAATAATATTCCAGCATCGCTATTTTTGTTGTATGGCTCTCAAATGGAATGTGGAAAAATAGCCAGGAATGTTGATTTTTCTTTTGATTCCAAGTACCATTTTCTTTTCCAGCTGCCCTTCCCCCAAAGAACTGCTGAACTGGTCAGTTTTGTTTTCTTTCTCTAACTCTGACCATAACTTAGGTGAATTTTTTTATAAAGTCATCACCTTATTTAATCAACCTCCATTTGAAATGTGTGATATTCCTCCAAACTTAGGAATATATTTTTCTTTCCTT
>NW_005315827.1:0-1000 GCF_000412655.1 Myotis brandtii
ATAGCCCCATGAGCTAAACAAGGTTAATACATGCATCCCATATTAAAGGTTGCATTCGAGTTTGGAGAGGGAGCACGATTTTTGTAAGGCCTACGAGCTCATTGAAAGCAGAATTGAGAATGCTCATCTCTAACAATTCACCTTAACATTAATACATGCTACCTCTTCCTCTAGTTAATAAAATGTTCTAGAGGTTTAAATTTATAAACCCTTTGGCTTTATTTTAGGTGAGCAGAGTAATATCTGTTGGTTGTCTTAGCATCATCTATGATTGGTCATTTCAGTAATGTTTAACCCTCTAATAATCATGCAAAGACATGATGCATTTTTGATTAATTACTCTTCCATAGTGCTTTCGTTATGTTGAGGTTCGTAACATTATCGGTTAAGGACATTGCCACTGGTTTTTCTTTTCAATGTCCATGACCTTAGTTCCACTTGTCCACATTAAACTCTTTTAAAATAAAACCCTGGGAAACCCGGATCAGCACTGCTAGTTAATTTACAGATCTCCATCTGTAGGTGCACATTACTGTGGAGTCTAAAATATCAAAGCCTGGGAGCAGGAGGAATGCTGCTTCCTCCCTTACTAATCCGGAACCACATTCAAAGAACCTTTCCAAAAAGCATCTTCAGGAAGGTATTGCTATGACATAGACCAATGTATTTCAAATGAAACGCTTTGGCCACCAGCACTTAAGCCTCTCATTGCCTTAAGTGACATAATCATAAATTTCATGATAACGGAAATCAGTTTGGAAAGAAATATGCCTAATAATTGAAGGATGGACTTTTTATATGACAGATCTGGGTTAATATCCGGTCTATGACATTTACCAGCTATATAACATTGGGCAACATATTTATCCCTCATCTGTGAACTGGAGATGAAAAGAACTATTAATCCAATAGGGTAATTATAAGGATTAAATGAGGCAATGAACATAAGTAATTAGCACAGGGTCTGGCATATAGTGAAATCAATGGGACTGACCAAGTT
>NW_005315828.1:0-1000 GCF_000412655.1 Myotis brandtii
CCATCTCCCGGGCCTGCTTCCCATTCTCACACCACACCCCCAAGGTCCAGCCATCCCCACTCACCTGGAGATCGCCACCGTGGTCCCAGACACTTAGGTGGCTGAGACGAGGACGGTCAGACAACAGAGGAGGCGAGTGTGAGAACCTTGACCACAAAAGGAGATAGTGTAACCTCAGAGTGTAACCCACAGATGGGTTACACTAAAGGCGGAGGCCACAGCCACGGGCCTGAAATCTTGAGTTTCTATGGATTGCTATGTATGTTGGATCCAACAACCAATAACAAAACAAAACCCTGCTCCCACTTGGAAGTATAACTGAGAGTGGAGACAATCTATGGAGGGTGAGACGGGAAGGGCTGGAGAGTGCCCTCAGGCCAGCTGTCACCTGTTGCTGCTGCACTTGAACCTCTTTGGGAGAAGCATGAGCCTTTGTTCCTGGATGTGCTCCCCACGCTGCACAGGCCCCAGGGTTTTAAGACCTTCTCAATGACAGACCTGGTGTTGCTCATCACAGTGGCATCAGAAGACACTCCCACGTGGCTCCCATCCTCATCACCTCCCATTTGATGACTCACAAGGACTTAACTGGTCATCCTGTCTGGGTCTCACCTCCCTGTGATCTATCCTCCACCGAGGTCTGAGCTGTGCTTCCAGAACACAACCTGACCACCCCAGTCTGATGTCCACCACCTACCAAGTCCAATCCATAATCCTCACCCCAGATTAAGACCAACTTCTTCTTTCTGTGGACCATTTTCTAGACACTTCACTGCTTTCCTCCTGCAAACTCCCTTTCCCGCTGTTCTGCTGGATTGCCTCCCCTTCTACTCAACACCCTCTCACACCTGCTGCCGCCTGTTATCCAATGTTGTTCTAAGAGTCTTAGCCTGTGTGCAATAAATCAAGAAAAAATATACATATAATGATGAAAAAAATAGAAAAGGGGTAATTATTTGAAGATTATATGCTTTGCAAAATAAAATAAAATAAAATAAAA
>NW_005315829.1:0-1000 GCF_000412655.1 Myotis brandtii
AAAAAAGAGAGAGACAAGGATCCAGTGTGACCAGAATCTTGAATTTTTAAAATGAGGGCAGAAATCTTGATAGTTATACAAAATCTTTTCCATTTCAAATGCTGGTAGTAAATTAAAAGAATTTACACTAACGGGCCAACAAAACACGTCTGTGGTTCAAATCTGGGTCACTGGGGCCTCCGTTTGCAAGTTCCAGCACAGAGGGTAAGAGCGGTCCCCTCCCGAAGCAGCCCTGGCATCTCCGCATCTGTGAGAACTAATGACCCAGCTCCCATGGTCTCCCTCCATCTCCCTAAACGCACACCTGTGCCTCCGCTGTAGTAAAGGACCTCGGTGCCAGATCCACCACCTGCTTTTATACCTCTGTGCTACTTTCCCCTCTGTATAGAATGGTGAACTACTATTCAAACTACAAGACCCCACTCAAAGTCACCTTGTTGGTGAATCCTTCCACCTCCAGGTCCTTCCTCCTTCCTCAGAACTTTTGTAGCCCTAGGCACCTGTGTTTGCTGTTCAATACAGCAGATTATATGGCAAACCGTTGCCCTGTCTGCCCCACCCACCTACCTGAGACCTCTTGAAACAGGGATAGCTTTTTGCATTTCCGTTTTGCAAGCCCCTCATGGGCATCCTGAGAAATGGTGCTCAGTAGACTGGGGAGGGCAGTTACATGCTGGTTAGGCGCTTAGGCTGGGGGCACAGAAAGACCTCCACTAAAACTTTAGCACCACCATTTATATGTCTACATGTGACTTTGCTTATCTGTAAAATGGGTATAATGGATAAAAGAGTTCATGACTATAAAATGCTTGGCATGTAGTTGGCTCTCAATAAATGTCCAGAAAGATCAAAAGGAAGAGGAATCCATTTCTACATGTGGATATAGAAGAGTGGCTTTCGAAGGTCTCCTCTGAGGCCGGCCCTTAGTGAAGACAAATTCCATGTTGTGTGGAACCCAGGGCCCACGTGTTAATTCCAGGCTGGAGCTTAGTTCCAGGCA
>NW_005315830.1:0-1000 GCF_000412655.1 Myotis brandtii
GTGTGTGTGTGTGTGTGTGTGTGTGTGTGTCTGGCAGTGGTGACGGTGGATGGGACAGTTTAAGCCTAAAATGTTTTAGCCACAGCAAGTTATTCCTGGAAATGTGTTTTAGGTTTACAATTTAAGGGCAAGAATACAGTTCACATTTAGAGCATTTTATAAAGGTCCTGGGAATTTTCTGATTAGTTTAGAGTTTTAATAATGTGATCCAGCTCTTTTTATCCTTACACATAGCTTTTTATTTCATTATAGTTTTGTAGAATTCAATCAGCAAATTTGAGAAAGAGAGAGATAGAAACATGGACTTATAAACACATTTCTTAAAATTTGAAATTACAAAAAAGAAAAGACTATGTGGATATTTATCCCCCTCATGTAGTCACTCAGAGGTGCCACTAAATGGCTGGTATTCAAAAATTCACAATTTTGGGACTTTATTTTGTTGAAAAGACTCTATAAACTTCATTTTCTTATAATATATTAAAATTCTGCCAATATAAACTTTGGGGAAGAAATCAGTGATACAAACTTATGACATTTATTGCTTTCAGTTTGACTTGTGTGAATATGAAGAACAGATATTATTTATTTAGTAAAATTGTCTCTAAGTCATTATTGCATTCTTGATTTCATTCTTACAGTGATCTTATTTCTGTATCCTTCCCTGTCTAAATTTCAGAGCACTAGGTTTAGGCTCCTTCCCTAGCAGAGCCCACAACTGGAGTTCTTTATTTTTGTTTTGTTTCAGTTTCTATATGGTTTGTTTAGAATAAAGTATCAATAATTCTTCATTATAAATATTTTGCAAGATAATAAGGTAAGAAGGTATCTATATATATAAAAAGCCAGTATCCGGAACTCCAGAACAACCATAACGACCAGAACGTCCAGTTGCTATGATGTCCACTGTGGCTGGCCAACATCCTGTGGCCCCTCCCCCCTGCTGGCCTGGCCCCAATCAGCCCCCATCGGGGCAGGCCAGCTGGATCCCACCTGTGCA
>NW_005315831.1:0-1000 GCF_000412655.1 Myotis brandtii
GACAGCTGAGGGCATCTTAATCTACATGTTATTGCCTAAAAAGCTAACTATTTTAATCCCCATATATTTGTCAATACTTTGAAAATTGCTTAATTATCATTAGCTAATGATACAGATTTCTGGAATATATATAAGAACCTCATAATGGCAGATATATTTACTCTAAAACCCTCTGCAGGTAAAAAAGATGAATTTCCATGATCTCAGTAGGTTTGAGACAAAATCCCACTTGACTTTGTTTCCAGAAGTTCTATTGCCTTCATTTTTCAAGGCACTGGATGGAGCCTAAAAATGTCAAAGATAGACTAAAATTTAAGGTAAGGCTTACATTCCTTTAGTTATATGCCAAATTTGATTAAGGCAAGTCAACTCTTCTGAAAGGAATAGACAAATATAAAATGCCAAATAGCTGAATTGAAGCAGAGAATTCACCTTTTTTTGCCCCATTAACACTACAATACACTTAGTGCTGAGGGCGGGTCTCCACTTAGGGCTCTGAATGTTCCACTTGAACAATGAAAACAATCTAAAGAGGGAATCTCCTAAAATACCTACCCATTGTTCCCACACACATTTGGATTCCTTTTTAGTTGCCATTTAGGATTGAGAAAGCCAAGAACTGCATATTCTCCCAAACCAAACCACCACCAGCAGCCACAACAATACAGTAGGGGAAACAAAGGCAACTAAGAGACAAGGAGGAATAAGCAAAACCCCAGTTAAGACCAACCAACTTGCCAGACTCCCCATGCTCTCTCCCATGTGTGTGCTGCTTCTGCTCACCTCTGTACCAGGGCATGTTTCCAGCCTACGCCGAGACACATAAGCACGGGCAGAATGACATACATAGCATTTCCATTGATTATAGAATGAAACAAGTTTTGTGAATTCCCTTTGGGGCACTAGAAAACATACAGCAGTGAAATTCCCACTTTATAAAAAAGTCCTACTATATAAGCATCGTCCCTAATAACTAATCCTAGAAAAATATGTAGAAGTG
>NW_005315832.1:0-1000 GCF_000412655.1 Myotis brandtii
ATTAACCATTACTTGACAGTTACCCTCTGACAGATTTTATTTTTACTGTATAATACTTACTTTATAGCAAAGGTAGAACAAGGAAGGGAAAGCAGACGAGAAACTAGTCTCAATTAGCTTTTCCAACATTTAAAGGACTAAACATAAAATAATTTTGGGAATACAAACTCCATGAGGGCATACACTTGGGTTCCCTGCTGCATTTCCAGTGCTTCTAGAGGGCTGATACACCACAGGCACAGAATAAATATGTACTGACAAAATAAACTCTATGCCAGGTGTTACTAGAAACACATACAATATTAAACATGTGTTCTAAATACATCCTGCTTATAATAAAGTGCTCTCAAGTAGGTATCATTCTTTTCATAAACAAGTATATCAAACTTTTCTCACATTTTATGACAGCTCAGATGTACAAACCAAACAGTTCAAAACTTTCCCCCAGAGAGAATGTACCCAATGGTACAGAGTCCCATTAAATTCTGAGGCTGAATCAACTCCTTTTCCCACATACCAGACATACTTTGGAGTGCCTGTCCACCCACAGCCCCAGTCTTTGAGTATAACACACTCATTATCTGCTTTTCCCCCTCCTTTGTTCCACTGCCCATTTTCTTTTCCCAATCTAAAGCTGTAAGCAGGCCAAAGCAAGGAAAGCATATAGTAAAAACAAACACTTTTAGTGTTGATTTTGTGTAAAGTAAATTTAACAGCTTAATTATCATACCCTTTAAAAAGAGGGAGGAGGGGGAGAAAATTAAACTAGAATCTTTAAAAATAAACTTTGGCAATTAACTTGGTTAGCTGTGGTTGTCTACAGGCATCTTTAGGGAAGTGGTTTTCAACCAGGGAGACTCTGCTCACCAGGGGACCTCTGGCAATGTCTGGAGACATTTTTGGTTGTTACAATTGGTGTGTGTGTGTACACTACTGGCGTCTAGGGAGTAGAGAATACAGACCAGGGATGCTGTTAAACATCCTACAGTGCACAGGACAG
>NW_005315833.1:0-1000 GCF_000412655.1 Myotis brandtii
AAAAATGCTATATAACAACATTACTATAAGTTATTACTATCATGTTATTCATAAGTATATGTAGCTTTAGTTACAATCACATGTGCAGGAAATGTATATTGATTTTTCCATATTATGTCACAAGCACTTTTACATGTTTACAGATAATATGAGTTATGATGTTTAATGGATGTATACAATTCAATTCCATGGATGTGAATGATATGAATATTCCACATTCTAACTGATACCCCATACCTTAATCCTAATACAGGACATTTAATTTTCTTTAAGTGCTTGCTGTAGCACTGCAATGATTAATATTTGTGTTTATGTGTCTAATTTTTTGTATTTATATCAATTTTGGAACTTCCATTTATGTTTATGTGATCACAAAATTCTTTTACATCTTCCTACTCTAAGAAAACGAGGGCGTCTTACATTCTTGACAATCCAGGCCTGCCTGATAATTCCAGCAGTCCTGAAGCATAGAGAAAGTCTTAGATCCTGATAGCACTAAGTTCTAGATTTTACAAAGGACTTTAGTTTCGTGAACTCTGATCCAACAGGAAAGGGTGCCCTATACTCTTTTGCACATCTCCTATAGGGAGGAACAAGAAAAAGATTAACTGACCAAGTAGTACTAAATTTACCAACCTAGGTAATTTTATTAACATCTCTACGGACTTCAACTATAGTTAAGTGATAGTAAGTTGGTAGCTCTGCCTCCAAAATAGAACTTAATCAAGGAACACCACCTATCTTCTTTAGCTCCAATATAATTCCACTCCAAATCTTCAACCTCAACAATTTCAGAAAACATTTAGGTTAACAACTTCCACCCTCCACACCATGTACTTTCTACCAGAATGCACACAAATTCTTCTACCACTACAGAAATTTGCAATATTATTCTTCATAGATAAATTAGGCTGCCTCAACTCTAATATTGCTGGTGAAACCACAAATAGGGACAAGACAGATCCAGGCTTCAAGAAGCAAATGTATAGGGTGTCCCAAA
>NW_005315834.1:0-1000 GCF_000412655.1 Myotis brandtii
AATACTGTTCTCTGAGAGTTGAGAAGCTGCATAGGGAGACCCCTCCTCCCCACTCTCCTATAAGTGGCAAACATAGTGCCACAATTAAACTTGGGGGAGATTTTTCTCAAAACAGTTTAGCCTTCAGATAACTGTCATGAATTAAGAGGCATACCGGCAAAAATCTAAGACCAAGGTTTCCCTTTATCTCTCCTCTTTCCCTCAGCTGCTAAATCTCTGCTCTCATTTCTGGCAACAATACCATGGGTCTGGATTGTACAAAGTCCTGGTTCTGGGAACAATATTTCTGTAAAGACTAGAGATTGACTTGAATTTTCAAATTTTGTACAGGGGGATTGATGTTGTGATATTATTTTCTGTCCAAATATTAGAAAAATCATGGCACATAAAATAAGGCATGAGGTTAACATGACTTAGAAACTATACTCTTTAGGAGAAGACATTCCAGGCAGCTGTCTACTCAATCTCAACTCTACCATCAGACTGGAGATCTCTTTGAGTCAGACTGAGCAGAATAAAATATTGGATGATCATGATTAAAGAATTTTATACTTTGTTTCATATTAACTCATAAAGAAAAAGGTATGTAACTTTTGGGCATCCTTTTACATTCATGTTCTTCATAATAGCAGATGGTTTTTGTTCAGATTCTGGACTTCTTTAGTATTTTTTTTAGAAAAACATGTCCAGTTGTAAATAAGGATGGAAAACTAAATAAAGAATGGTTTTCCTACCCAGGGCTCAGAAGGACTTTGAAGTTAGTTTCATTCTGGCCCATGTCAAAGGCATTTGAAGACAAAAGCTAAACAGCCCACCCTTTGCCTGGTAGGACTATAAAAGGTGAGGAGCTGCTATGGGGAAATGGCTTCATGAAGGTAGTAGCATGACCATCCTAACCTCCTGCCACTAGTGAACTAGCCACACCAACAACTGACCACTGACTTAATGAACAAACTCAGTGAGTTAAAGCAGTGATTCCCAAAGTGGGTGCTACCGCCCC
>NW_005315835.1:0-1000 GCF_000412655.1 Myotis brandtii
CATACTGGGGAAACCTCTTACAACAAATAACAGTGTCGACAGAAAGCTCCCAATAATGAAATGACCAGAAAGAAAATTAAAAATATGAAAGATATGAGAGGTATATCAATAATGAGAATTCCTAAAATAGATTAGATCCGATATAAAATAAGCTATAATGAATATCCTAAACATCCTGAATAATAATTTTCAAGCATCAGGGGAAAAATAATATCTATGAGGGTAAACATTAATATAATTAAATGACTGATCTCAGACTTCTCCTCTACAATACTGAACTGCAGAAGCTAGTGACTAAACATCTACAGCGTGCAAAGCCCTCTTTGTTCGTGAACAGAAGCAGCAGAAGATATTTACGAATATAAAAGGACTTAGCCTTAGACGGTAATGCAAAACAACACCACCACCACCCACCCCTCCGCCTACCAACAAACTTTCCTCAGGAAAGTACTAACATATACTCAAACTAAATAGGAGTCGATTTTTTAAATGAAGAATGGGTAGTTACATTTTAAAGGTCTGCTAAGCACCAAAACAAGCTAAATATGGAATTTTCTTAAAAACTGATATATACATTGTTATAAACAATATAAATGTCACTCATAGTTATTTTTAAATGTACAGACATGGAAGTTTAAATAACAATGATTACATTAGACACGGGTAAAAATCCCGTATGCACCCTCAACAACTGAGGAAATGAATGAAGGTCATATAAGGGTATGACCTGTCTAGCCTGCACAGGGGAAGCCAATAAAATATTTTGTATTTTGAAGACAATTAGAAATGTTGTAGAAAAAGTTAAATTTAGACATGTTTTTAACACAATTGCATGTATCCAATAGCAAAACTAAAAGCATGATGTAATATAAGTACCTAATTATTAAGTGAGGAATTGGCAAGCTCTTTATGTAAGGACCACATGGTAAGCATTTTAGGCTTCTGAGCCACATACAATTATTGCCACATATTCTCCATTGTTTTGTTTTGTTTTGTTTTG
>NW_005315836.1:0-1000 GCF_000412655.1 Myotis brandtii
TGATTTTCCAAAATAGATGAAAAATGGAAGGAACTAGCGAGGAGAGAAGAGAAAGTCATTGAGAGCTAGAATGGGGCTGAGAGCTGAAGGAAGACAGCCTCCTTATTAGAGATGGAAAGTTTACTTTTCCTGCCTTACCTTTGGGTCCTGGTGAAATGGTGTGTGTGGCACAGACTTCAGTGGTAGGATGACTTTCCATGTCCAGACCCAGACTCGGAATGTGCAAAAGAAACAGCACGAGCAGGATGAACTTGTGCCTTCGAGGTGAGACTCCAAAGCCACCCATGGCTGTGGCTCTTCCAAAAAGGGTCGCCCAGAGGTGCCAAGTAAACAGCTTTATTTGAAATAAAATCTTCTCTTTGGGGAAGAAAGTGAAGTCTCTGGAGCACACATTCCAAAACGGCCTGCAAAGAGAAGAAGACACATCCTTGGTTGTTTATCTTGTCAGTATTCCAAACAGACCCTACATTGTCCAGATTGTTTATTTTCAAGTGACAAGAGTTTATTGAAAATTATCTCTGAACTAAATAATCAAGGGTGCAGGTCAGTAGAAACATTCCAAGGAACAGAGACGATAGAGACGCCTTCTGCTCAGTACATGAGCTGACAATTTAATACCTTATCTGCAATTAAATGTTGGGGTTCCAGACAGATTGAGCCAGAGTTTTCTTCAATTACCTCCATGTTACATAAGCAGTATGTATGGCTTTGAGTTTTTTCTAAGGAAATATTTATAAACAGCAAAACTCCCACCGCTCTTCATGACTTTATTTCCTTCTCTTGCTACAAATAATTTTCTTGGTATTTAACCCCAAAGGAAAGAATACCAGCTTTACTGCAAGCAATTTTGGCAATAAGTATCAAGAATATTAAAAATGTTTATAGCATTCGGCCTAGTAATTGCCCTTCTGTCTTAAGAAAATATTCTGAAATTTGGACAGAGCTGTATTTGAAAAGATGTCACAAAAAGGGGAAAGGAGCATCAGTTACCTAAAAATAC
>NW_005315837.1:0-1000 GCF_000412655.1 Myotis brandtii
GCTTCTATCCAGAAATGCTGGTGAGGATCAATCTTCCTTTGTGACCTCTCCTCCTATTTAACACCCAGCACGATGGCGGGCACACTGTTATCTGACATGTGCACTTTCGGTGGCTCAGTGTCACAGAGGCCGTTTGGGCATTCGAGAGGGAGACACTATCATTTTGACTTTCAGGTTGAATCAGACAGAACCAGCCTGAGGTCGCTCTGACATAGCTCTCGCCACCTGACCTGTCCTAGTTTGCTGGGGCGGCCATAACCAATGACCACAAACCGGGAGGCTGAGACAACAGAAAAGTATTCTCTCCGGGTTCTGGAGGCAGAGGCTGAGGTCAAGGTGTCACAGGGCTGGTCCCCGGAGGCCGTGGGAGAATCTGTCCCAGGCTCTCCCAGCTGCTGGTGACTCTGGAGTCCTTGGTGTTCCTTGGCTTGCAGATGCATCAACCCACCTCTGCCTCCGTCGCCACATGGCATCCTCCTTGTATGTGAGGCTGGGTCCAAATTCCCCCTTTTTGGGGGGCATCAATCATTAGACTTAACGCCACCCAATTCCAGTATGACCTCTTCGTGAATTCCAGGCCCTGCTTCCAAATAAGGTCACAGGCTGAAGTTCCAGGGGGACATGAATTGGGGAGGGGGGGGGGCACTAGTCAAACCAGTTGAGGCACAAAACCATGTTGGGCGCACATAGGCAGCCGGCCACACCTGCTCAGACCCATCTCCACGTAGAGGGAGGGCTCCTGTCTGGGCCGAGCTGGCCGATCTGAGTAATGAACCGCCTGTGTCCCCCAACCCAGAACAGAATGAAGGAGAGTCTGGCCCTGTTTGGCACAATCCTGGAACTGCCCTGGTTCAAAAGCACATCTGTCATCCTCTTCCTCAATAAAACCGACATACTGGAGGAGAAGATCCCCACCTCCCACCTGGCTACCTACTTCCCCAGCTTCCAGGGTGAGTTCTAGAACCTTCTATACCCTACCTAACCGCCCCCCCCCCCAAAA
>NW_005315838.1:0-1000 GCF_000412655.1 Myotis brandtii
ATATGAGAGGTGGATGGCAACGGGAGGACAGAATGGAAAGAAATGGATTTAAATTATGACCAGAGGACTATAGGTGGCGCCCAAGGGAGAGCCTGATGCACCTGAAGCTTGTGAGCTACTGAAATGTACTATGGATCTAATTTATGGAATCTCCTTTTTTTCTGGAGATATCTTTAATAATAGGCCACCTTTCCATTTCAGCAGGTTGCTAGAGGCTGGGGATAAAAGGGTGCATTTTATCATGCAGTGTGGTTATGCCCTAAGATAATGAAATCTGGGGACAGAGTACTTTTGTGTATGGTCTGTCACTGGAAGAGCTGCAGTATTTCAGGACCCCAATCAAATGCTACTCAGCCTATTAAGTAAAGACCTCTATTAAGGAAAGCACAATGCAGGTACTCTTCCTCACAGTCACAGAATTCTGACCGCCTTAGCAATGACATCAGAAAAGTCTCCCCATAATCAAGTTATGGGACTAGCCACACTGTATCACCTTATGAAACACCTTCTTGATATTGCTGATGGCAAACTGTGCTGGATGCCTTCTCTGAAAATAATAAAAGGTTTATAAAAAGAAGTAATTATATAATCTCTGAATATTTCAATGTAATTAATACACTTTAAACACACCAGTAGTTAGGGTAAACAGATTATTGGGCATAAACTTGAATATTACATAAGCCTAGTTATTCAGCGTACATTATATGCCTCATAGGTGCTTAAATTGCTTAAGGCACTTAAATAACCTTGCTTTTATTCTTGTTTTTATTATTTTTAAGTTAGCATGGAAAAAAATTAAAAATGTAAGCTTTTTGCTGTTGTTACAAAAAGATTAGGTCAGGATGAATAATGACTCCTATCTCCTATTGAGGATCTTACTTTTCTCCTTAACTCTAATTTTGTTTTTCCAGCCAATTCCACAGAAGTCTTACCTAGATGCCTCAGTATACCCTGAGCCCAATGGGCCATTTAATCCAGTTTATATATATATATAAACAGA
>NW_005315839.1:0-1000 GCF_000412655.1 Myotis brandtii
TGTGCACTGGGCCTCTAGTTGAGATATAATTGACATATAACATTATGTGAATTTGTGTACAACATGTTCATTTGAAACACTTACAGATTGCAAAATGATTACCACCATAATGTTAGCTAACACCTGCATCTCTTCACATCATTACCATTCCTTTTTTTATGGTGAGAAAACACTTAAGACCTATTTTCTTTGCAACTTTAAAGTATACAATAGAGTGTTATTAACCTGAAATACCATGCTGTACATTAGCTCCCCAGAACTTACTCATCTCATAACTAGAAGTTTATACCCTTTGACCAACATCTCCCCATTTCACTCATGGTTAGCTGTCTAATTGTTGGCCTCGTTGTGGGATAAGTCTGGGGTCTCATACCCTGCCGTGTTGGTGACATTATCGTTTCAAATAGACATCCCGTAACTTCTTAGTAGGAATTGACAAAATTTCCCTGGAGTCTGAGTACAACCAAATGAGAACAAAAGACCAGTAAGAGGAAATCTAAATCTTTGCAATAATTTAAAACTTCACCAGCTTCTGCATTGCCTGTGACAATGTGAAGGATCCAGTGAAGATGTCCACACAATCATATTTCTTGCTCAAATGAAGCACATCCTTTATCAGAGTGACATGAAAATAAAGGGGCCAGGTCAGCACAACTATTCAGGTACATGCTCCCTAGTTACACAGTGAGGAAAAGTTTAAGTACTGAGAGTCAATTAGGAAATTAGCACTGCACAGAGGAAGGCTTGTCTCCAAATTAGGTCCTCTGTGGTTCAGGTGAATCTTTACGTCTCTGGTCCGTTATTCTTATTTTTAAAATAATTATTTATCTTTCAATTACAGCTAATGTACAATATTATATTAGCTTCTGGTGTACAACCCAGTGATTAGACATTTAAATAACTTACGAAGTGCTCACCCTGATAAATCTAGTACCCATCTGAGACCATACATAGTTATTACAATACTATTGACTATACTAGAGGCCCGGTGCATGAAATT
>NW_005315840.1:0-1000 GCF_000412655.1 Myotis brandtii
ATGACATCTTAAATACTAAAGTTTTCACCTGTGGTTGATTGAGATGAGGTGCATGTGGAGAGCAGGGTGTTGAGCGATCAAGTAACTGGTATTTCATCAGTGTGAGGCCAATGATAATTATATGTATTCTGGAGTAACAGCTATTTTTAGCTTCCCTGGACTCCTCACAGAAAAGAAAATGATTGTTCCAGGGCAGGTAATGGCACAACTAAAGTTTCAGGCAGAAAGTGCTGGAAGTCAGACCTAGGATCTAATTATAAAGCGTGATCTCTGGAAAGCAGACCTTTATACGTGCGAGGTGGACAGGCCTCTTATGTGAAAATCAGGGCCCTGACAGAGCGTGACATTGAGACATGGAATGGTGACATCTGTAGGGGTGAACCTGAGAATTTAAAACTCCCAGATTCCTTTGCTCTTCCCCATTTGCCAGAGAACAGCCCACCTCGTCTGAATACCAGGTACTGGTTTCACCTGAAGCAAGTGCTTCAAAAGATGATGCTGATTCTTGCCAGTATCTACCCCCACACCTCTCATTGCTTCAAGACCAATAAACAGTCACAGGTCAGCACAGCCCAAGTGGGAAAGTAAAGAAATAGTTATAAAAAGTAGTCTATAAGACAAGGGAATTGTCTGACCCGGCTGATGGATACTGACAGGCCTCAGAAAAATTTGCATGGGAATGAATTCTGAGTATGTTGGACTGGGAGGGAGGGAAGGCATGGACTATATGTTGAATTGAGAAGAATTTGAAACCTTGTTATAATATTCTACAGAAATGGGTCTTGGAATATGGTAGTTTATATAAAAATGACTTGAAGATGAAGTTCCTTGGCATAGAACTGAGGAACAGAGCAGAAGACTTAGGGAAGTAAAGTGCCATAAACATAACCCAGCAGTTGTCTCAACCATAACTGTTAGGCAAGATGTAGTATACTGTATTTATGGCAGTATTTCAACATAGCCTTTGGTCTATAGTCCACTATGCATTTAGTGAATGGTG
>NW_005315841.1:0-1000 GCF_000412655.1 Myotis brandtii
GAGCCTCCTGTTCCAGTTATTAGCATACAGAATAGGCCTAGAGAGAAGATAACCAAAAGGTCAGCTTTTCTTTGAAATGCATTGACTTTCATCATTGAGAAATTAAGTTGTCATCTTGTCCTTAGCCTAACCTTGCCACAAATGTAATTAATCAAATATCATGTCTCACCACCATAAAACCATCCTGTATTTTTTAGAGTATTAATGATAAAAAACAGAAATGCCTTGTTTTTTCTTAAATCAAACACTAGTTATGCTTAGACATTTTATTCAAAATAAATGAAGACTAAGGCTCATCTCTTCAAAGCTTTTAGCTCTTTAACAGAAAACTTTATTAGCATTGGTTTTTACAATGTCTAACATCATAGGTATAACATGTCTATTGAACTCATCATAATTATGAAAAGTACTGCTATTTTTTACCAATGAAAATAATGAATAAAATACTTAAATACCCACCATCTTAGGATCTGTGGCAGACCTTGAGATGAGGATTTATGCACCTGAATCAGGAATGGGAAAAGGCCAAAAATGGGTCCGATTTCAGATGATGTTCCTGACAGCCTGATATTGTGGGAAGCTCTGGAGCATAAATCCTATTACAGTTTGCCTCATCCTTTGACAGCTGTCAGTGCATATTTCCTATGGGATATTTAAACTTGAGCAACATTTTTTACTGTCTTTCTTTTACATTCACAACAAACCTAACATCAAGGATGTCTGTCTTTGTTTGAAACCCAACATCAGCAGAAGTAATTGACATGATATCAGAACTTGTAAAATCATCAACATTTATGTTGATGGGAAAATGAATTTTTCTTTGCAGCTCATTCAAGTCAGAATCATGATGTTTACTATTCTGTACATCTGCTAAGTAACTGATTCCAAAGGCAGATTTTCCAAAGAAGTTACGAAATTACTTTTAGGGTGATTGTGTCCACATAGCAAGAAGATTATGTATTTTATCAAGAACATGCCATTTAAAAAGAATCTCAATAAA
>NW_005315842.1:0-1000 GCF_000412655.1 Myotis brandtii
AAGTCAATATGCTAAAATTATATCCATTTTAATTTATGTTTTTAGTGTGTTTGAAATTTCCTTCCTTTAGAAACCAAAGATTTTTTAGTTAAAATGCTGAGATTTACTTTAACCAAAAGGAAATTAAACCATATTTTAAAGCATATTTGCTTTGGGTTTGCCTTTTCACAGTAGTCAATTTGACATATCCAGGAGCAAGTATTCTGAGGGCTTACCTCACTATTTGCCAAGATACTATTAATGTCAGGTATGGTGCTGTGTGTTAAGCAATTTAGCTTATTTATTTGGCATGGTAAAATTTTCCCATTTTGAACGATGGTAATTATGCAATCCTAAGTTTTTGGTAGTGTTACATCATAACTACATCATAACTAATCCCATCCTCATTAACTATTTATTGATTTTCTTCTTTGTGCCAGGATTTAAGAATCCAAGTAGGTCTAGATAAGATTCTCCATCTGTAAGAAACTAAAACACACATGAGATTTTTCAGAAAGTATTTCAGTTGAAATTTGCAGGTGAGATTCCATTGCAAAAAACTTTGAAGAATAATTTAATTACTTTGGCTTCTTGAAGTATTGTTGAAATGCAAAGAATAGGTCACATTTCTAATATCTTGTTAATTCTTTTTATGTGCTAGTGGATTAATATATTTTAATTATCCTATGTAACCTTTACAAAATACCTAAAATGTGCTTAAACTCAATCCTGCTCAGCAGTGAGAGTGCAGGAAGGTCTTACATAGGTGAAGTGACTAGACAAAAGTCATGCATTAACTGAATGGCAGACATGAGATTTGAACAAAGGTGGTTAAACTCCAAAGCCTGTTCTTTTCCCATTACGTGCTTTAAAAAATTAGACATATTGCCAGGAGTGAAATCCCTTTAGTTGTGTAAGGAAGAGATATTTTGATATCTGATGCAAGTGAAGATCTGAACTGCAGTAAAAGTCAGTTATTTGAAAGCTCTTCTCATTAGCTTGGGAGGGCCAGAGATGAAAA
>NW_005315843.1:0-1000 GCF_000412655.1 Myotis brandtii
TAATTTTTCTTCTCTTATTAGAAATTAGAGAATGGTTCCATTTTATGCTAAATAAATTTAAAACAAATTTGATATATTTTGTAATTTCTGCAAATATTTAGAAACACAATAAAATAAATGAGACTTGTGAACTTGGGATTTTAGATTCCAGATGAACACTGAGAAATACATATTTTGGAAAAAACATTCATACTCATCTTCATGTTTCTTACTCCAAGTACAGGGCTAAAATACTGATTCTAAGGTAAAAGAAAAGATAAATTTTCTGTTAGCTTTCACTATAAACTTCTAAGAGGAAATGACAAATCATTTCAAAAAGGACATTATGCAGAAAATGAAAATAACTTATAAAATGAATAATAGAGTTCTTAAAGAGCTCATAATTTAAAGAAAAATAACAAATTATAAACATGCAATATAAAATATGTATATGCACGAATTCATATAACATGAACATGCTTAAATAGCAACATACATATATTAACTTAGTATCTAGAAAAAAGGAGAATAACTTAGTATGACAAAATTAATCTGGCAAATACTCTTATTTAAATATTTTTTAGACTTGACTAATAAAAGCCATAATAATCCCACATCTATGAGACAGTAAAACCAGTACCACTGAATACCTGTATGACAGCCCCAAAGATCTGAAAACTACATAATAAGGGAAGCAAATAGATACAAAGAAATTTATAATAGCACAATCCAACTCTCTTATAGTGTCTTTCAGATAAAATTCAGCAAGGTTCAAGTTTATTGGAATTTCAAGGCATGCATTCCAGAGAATCTTTTGTATATAGTACAAAGTGATTGCATTAGGAGTAACTTGTTACAAAACAAAACTTTATTCTATGACATTGTAAGAAGCAGATGTGGCAACATCTTGAAGCCATACACCTTCAGAACAATACATACATGGCAGGGCATGGCTTTGCATCAAAAAGAGAGTACAGATGTTAGCCAAGTGACATATAAAAAATCTCAGAGTGTATGAAAA
>NW_005315844.1:0-1000 GCF_000412655.1 Myotis brandtii
GCAAACCCCATTCTGAATGCAATTCCAGGACTCTGGATTTTTCCCATCCTATTCTACAGAGGAAGAAACTAGGGGTCAAGAAGGTAATTAATATATGCCATGTCTCCAGGCTAGTAAATTACATAGTCCAAATTTGAAGACAGGTTTGACTGAGTCCAAAAGCCATATCCTCTTGGGGCGAGACGATTGGTCTATTTGCACCCACATTAATTTGGTTTGTCTCTTAATTTATACATAATATATTGACTTTTTTGCCTTTACTTATGTAATAACCACTTTTAACATGAAAGCAAAGGAATAAAAGCTATTTTTACTAAAGAACTAATATGCATCAGAAATTGTTCTGGGTGCTCATAAAACTATCTGGTCTTTACTGCATCTTAGTGTTGGAGACCTGGATTTGAATCTAGTGTGTCCCTTATTAGCAGAGTAAACATTAGGAGGTCACTTAACTTCTCTGACCTTTTAAGTCCTTAACTGCAAATAGCTAGTAGCAGCCTGGCTACTATATCTAGGGGATACCGAGGGATCCAAATGAGCTTATGTATGTAAAAGAGCATTGAAAGCTGTTAAAGAACAGCTGAATATACCATCCCACAACATATCTCTTTGGCATAAAAAATATGTTAGACTATTTATTTAAAAAAAAAACCAGCATATGTAGGAAAAACTATGAAAACTGAGTAAAAGTTACCTTTTTGTAAGAGACATTTACATTTATAAGGAAATCTCTATTTGTAAGGGTATCTCCCTTTTTTGTACCGGGAAGAGAATAACTTTAGATCTCTAGAAACCTATCAATGGAGGAGGCAAAGACTTAACTATAATATAACATGTAATATAATTTAGTATAATGTGATATAAGATAACATAAAATAAGATTAATATAAATACACTATAAATATAACATAATATAAATATAATTACTTTTATTTACTATGCTTTTCCTCATAACTAGCCTCCTCTCTTCCCTCCCCCCCCCCCCCCCCCCCCCCCCCCC
>NW_005315845.1:0-1000 GCF_000412655.1 Myotis brandtii
TCTCCTCGGGAATTCAAACCTTTGCAAATGTGAGTCATGAAGTCTTCCTAAGACGGTTGTGCTGAGGATGCGAAAGAGTGTGTGTAGTGTGTTGGACACATCACACCCGATACTTGACGGTACATGGGCTAGTGGAGCCTTTCCTCCTACTTCCAAGAAAATATCAGCTGTTCCAAAACCTACCTCTACGGTGGATCTCAGCCAGCCCCAAATATTCCCCTAATCCAGAGGGCACCGGGACCAGCAGCATCAGGACCCCCGGGATCCTGTTAGACATGCAGAATGTGGGCACCCTCCCCAGATCTGCTGAGTGGGGGGGCCCAGCCATCAGGTTTTAACAAGGTCAAGGCCATCTCAAGTTTGAGAACCTCTTCCCTAACCCAAGCACCCTCTTATGATTCATACACATTTTAGAATCCGGAGAATGTCTTTCCATGGACACCTGCTCTGCTTGTCTTTGGACCTGTCATTTCTTTCTCCATCTTCCTGCAGAAACCACAGGAGGCAACTGTTGTCACCAGGCCCCAAAAGCCAGGATTCTTTGCATGGACCACCCTGGGCAGGGCCTTGTATCCAAGGAAAGTGTAAGCTGCTCATTTACATTTGTAAAGCATTCATCTCCATAGTACCAGGCTTTGCAACAGCAACAGGATCATACTTGAATGAAACCCTATCTGTCCATTTTTAAGCTTCCCTGGAAGCTGGGTCGGCATTATTTTATAAATATAAGATGAAAATGCGTTCAAGAAACCCTCCCAAGGATAGTCACAGAGCTGAGATGGGCATACCTTGGTTTCTGGATGCACAGCGGCAGCCCTGGCTGGTGGTGCCCCAGCAGACAGCATGGGGCCAGAAGTTTGCTGGGAACCTCATCCTTCCATCAGCTTGTGCAATAATGCTGTCTACCAGCAAGGAACCAGTCAACTGCATTCCTGTAGGGGATATTAAACGGCATCCCTGGTTTTGCCTTCTCCACACACCCTCATCCTGAACATAATAA
>NW_005315846.1:0-1000 GCF_000412655.1 Myotis brandtii
ATGTGGGAGTGGTGGGAAGACACTGAGAATACTTTGCTCGAAGTTGTGATGAGGGCTGAGCTCTAGTTTGGTGATGGACAGATGGCCACACTCCTCTGCCCACTGGCTCTCAGTCAGCTCTTCACGCCACCCAAGGTCACCTCCTTATTGCCCAGCCTTCCATTTCACCTCATTCTTTTGGGTGAGGGCAATGGGTTTGACCTACATAGAGCTACCCTCCAAAAAAATGAAGCCATTTCACTCCTTCACCAACTAGATCTCTTTCCTGCACACCTCACCCTGTCCCCTTGTACACCTGTTCTCCCTGTGTTAGAGTTTAAAAATGCATCAGTAAGATGTCCCTCAACCTGAGCTGATCCTGCTACTAACACAGAGTGGCGGTTTCAAGTAGAGCAGCCTCCATTTGTCACTTCCAATCATAGGCTCTGTGGAAGGAGACTTAGAAAGACTTCATCGCCTTAAGAACACAGAGGCCCTCTGCCATGGAGCAGCATGCTGATGGATAGACAGATAGGAGGGAGGACAGAAGCCGGCGTGCCCAAGATCCTTCCTGCGATCCACCGGTGCTGTGCCAGCACTTCCAGACCAGGTCCCTGCGAGTGAAACTGACAACTCGACATGGCCCTCATCCTTTCCAATTAGCATCCAGCTCCTGTGCTCTCCCTTTTGCTGTCTGCTTGCCTCTGTGCCTCTGGCCCCTGTAAAGGAACAAGGTCTCTGCTGTTTTCCCTCAAGACCCTCCCTCTTCATCTGAGCTGACTTCAGACCCTTAACACTTAGAATGTAACAGCTGAAAATAGAGAGACTCGCCTGAGAGATCTACTGTAGCATCCTCATTTTATAAGTCTGCAAGGAAGCTCAGCTGGGGAGAGCCACTGAGAAATGGTCACACAGGCTAATGTTGAACCAAGTGTCTTCCCAATTCCTAGCCCAGTTCTCTTTGCTACACCAGTGCTTCTCAACTGGCTACCCATTAGAATCACCTGGGAAGCTTAAAACA
>NW_005315847.1:0-1001 GCF_000412655.1 Myotis brandtii
CCTGGTTCATAGGTCCATGCTCAACCACTGGGCCACAATGGCAGGGCTGTGCACCTATGTCTTGTTCAAGAAATCTTTGCTTACTCCAAGGTTATAAAGGCACTCTCTTATACTTGTCTTGAAAACAATTTTATAATTTGACTTTTTCATATAGGTTTTCAGTCACTTCAAATCTATTTTGTGAGTGTGGAATAAGGTAAAGGTCTAATATTTTTCCACATGGATAACCAATTCTCCCAGTACTATTATTGAATAGCCCACAATTACCCTTCTGATCTGCAATGTGTCTGCTCAGCCTTAGGTCATGTTTCTCTGTAAATATATATTTTTCTGGGTCCTTAATTTTGTTACTTGATCAAGCTGTTTATATTAGGATCACTATACACTATCTTACTTACCATATAGCTCTATAATAATTCTTGGTAGCTGGTAAGGCAAGTCTCCTTACCTTATTTTTCTTTATGCTACTCTCTAACATACATTTTGGAATTAGCTTGTTAAATTCCACCAAAAAAAATCCTATTGACCAATTTGGAAGAAATTGACATCTGTAGGATATTGAGCCTCCCAATCCATGGGAATAGTATGTCTCTCCATTTACTCTTTAGCTCAATAAGTTTTATAATTTTCTCTATAAATATGTGTACATTTTTATTAGTTTTATTCATACTTTACATATTTTGTTATTATAAATGGCACTTAAAAATCATATTTTGTTCTTACTTCCAATATTCTTACTTCAGTTTTCACTCCTCCATTCTGTCCATCATAGAGTCTTCTTAAGACACTGTTTCAACATATCAATGTTCTACTCAAGACAGCAAATGTCTCCATGACGCCCGGTGAATCAAGTCCAAGTGGCTCAAACTATCATTCTTATTGTACCTCCATCTGTTAATGGCCCTTCTTACCCGACCTGAGCACTTACACTTGACTTCAGTTAGACTCATTTTCTCACTTATTCTCCCCTTTGTGCCTTTTCCCTTCTGTTCTTTCTTTCT
>NW_005315848.1:0-1001 GCF_000412655.1 Myotis brandtii
AAACACAATCATGAATCTATCTTTGTTTATCCCCAGTACAATATCAGCAGCCCTGCTTTAAGGAATTTACTTTTTTACATATATCTAGACAAAAATATTCAGAAAACATACAGTGACTGATATTTCTGATTACTCTCAATCTAAGATGTTTGGAAGAGCTGATGAATACAAATGCAATGAAAAAAAGAAAATAAAAAACTACTCATATTTAGCCTTCTATCATAAAATTTTAAAAAGAGGCATGATGAAACCTCAGTTTGCAAAGTACACTCAAATCCTGTTTAAGAGCCAATAATGAGTGGATTTCATGTAGATTTGTGTAGGATGGACCAAAAGAAAATTGGCAAGATAAATGTACATGATACATAGTGAGACTTAAACAAAGGAAACTAGTAATGTATGTCTATTTATTGTTAGGATAATTTATGTGACTTTCTTATGTTTGAATCTAAGTGTAAGTATGGATAATTTCATGTATTTCAGATTAACATCATGTAGGACAATTATTTCACAGAGATATTTCAAGGAACACTGAGTGTATCCTGTTTTCTTGGAGATAGGGCAGCAGCCATGCATTTGGGGTTGCTTTCTAGTGTAATTTAACAGCTCCTATCTTTTAGTCAACCTAATATTAATGTTAGTATTTACAAAATTTTATTTACATAGTTTTTTAGCAACTGTTGATATTTTAATGATGGTGTCTTTTATATTACATAATGAGTATCATGATTATATGAGCTGAAAGAACAAATTCTAAAGTTATGGAACATTAGGACAAATACAGGGTGTCTCAAAAACTGTATGTGTACACATTTTGAATGATTATAAAGTTAGTGTTTATTAATAGACAGTTCCATTTCAAAATTCAAAAGAATCTATAGAAATTAATAATTTTTTTGTCAGTACCTATTTTCAAAATGATGACCATTCTTGTCCAGTCACTGCTGATAATGTGAGGCGATGGAATCACAAATATCAAGAATAATTTTGTTCAGTATTTG
>NW_005315849.1:0-1001 GCF_000412655.1 Myotis brandtii
AAAAAAAATATACTAAAAACTAGCACTTATTGAGAACTTAATTCTGCTAGTCTTGGTTTGAAGCACATTAGATATATTTTAAAACATTGAATCCTCATAGCAACCCTATGAGATATTATCTCCATCTTATGAATGAGGAAGCTGAGATACTGAAAGATTAAGAAACTTCCCCAGCTGTGATGGTTGATTTTATGTCATTTTGATTGGCCATGGGGTGCCCAGATTATACATTATTTTTGGGGTGTCTGTAAAGGTGTTTCTGGTTAAAATTAGTATTTGAATCAGTGGACTCAATAAAGTAGGTTGCTCTCCCCATGTGAGTGGGTATCATCCAATCCATTGAGGGTCTAAAAAGAACAAAAAAGCAGAAGAAGCTGGAATTTATGAAAGAAAAATCTCCTCTTCCTGGTTCTTATGCCTTTGGGTTTTGACTGAATCCCAGTACTGGATTTCTGGGATCTCCAGCTGAATTTCCAGCCTACATGATTATGTGAAACAATTCCTTATAAAATATACTGATATGATTTCTGTGGAGGACCCTGCTTAATACAGATATGAGTACTGAGAGTGGTTCTAAAGGAACAGATATTTTAAGTATGGGTTTTCTAAATTGGTTCTGAGGTTTCTTGTATTGGCTCTCTAATCTGATTAGATTTAAAGATGTTATTGACTCTGTTTCCAGTAGTAAAGAGAAAACCGATAGTCTGCAGTATGTGCAATTTATAGAGAGGCCCAATATATCTCCATTGGATACTTCTAGTCAACCACTTATAAGGAGAAAGGAGCTAGGTGACTCTCTATATGTTACTTTCTAATATTTTTGGCAAAATAAAAATATAATGGCATGGGTTGCCTGCTACATAGCTAACAGATAATAGTGCAAGAATTCAGATTTAGCAGTATGAAGTCACAGTTAAGCAAGGAAGACATATCTAGATCATTAGGGTCATATTGGTCATACCAGAGGATTATAGTTATTCTGTAGGCAGTGGGGAGCTAAA
>NW_005315850.1:0-1001 GCF_000412655.1 Myotis brandtii
AAAAAAATAATTAATTCATTCTTTCACTTTTTCCCTTTCCTTTTACATCTTTTATTTTTCTTTTTCAGCAGTCACACCCAAATTCTATACATAATCAGCAATTCTAAATCCACTTAGTGATGGGTCTTTCTTACTGATCTATTCATTGAAATTCCTGGAAAATTCTCCATAGTTTTCTACCAGAATGAACTAAGAGGAAATTAACTGTAGTAAGAGATGCCATTAGAGATGAACTAAAATCTAAATGAAATTTCCTCTGGATAAACTCTCATATGCCAGATGTTTCTGGGATAGAGGAGGGAGCTAAAAACAATATGGTAGCCTAAGAAAGCAAAGCTAGTTCAACTTTTCAGACTAACACCTCCTGGAAATAATTCAACAAATTCACTAACTTGCTTTGCCTACTTTTCACATGAGCCTTTTAAAAGAATAAATTGAGAGATGATTGAGAAATGATTATTTTATTCTGGAATTTGGGAATGTATGTCACACATGCTATGTTGGAAGCAGAGGTTAGGATGGAAAATATTTTGCTTACCTTAGAAATTGAAATAACTACAGTTCCTCATAAAATTATTATATAATGAAAGCACTACATGTCATAAAAGTTGTTATCATTAACAAAGTAGAAAGTGGGGGAACAGTTTGAATTACATGCTTGGTAATCTGAGGACCCTGTAAAATAATGTTTCTTGTTCATAAAAAATATATGACAATGTTCAACATGATATAAAAATCTATATACTACATAATTTATGTTCATTAAATTTTATAAAGAACAAAAGAATAAATGTGCTTTTAATGTCTTAACCACACCTTTAGTTTTAAGGGGGTTGAATTAATTGACATGGTATGTAAAATGTGTTTTATACCATACATCCTAAGGTGTTGAAAAACATCCAGGAAAAGGAAGACTCAGAGGGACTTGGAGAAAAGCATGTGTTAAAACAGCTGCAGAGACAAGATCCAGCAATGCATTAGAAAGATCATACACCATGACC
>NW_005315851.1:0-1001 GCF_000412655.1 Myotis brandtii
CTGAGTAGATATTGTCAGTCTTGACCAGATATCAGCAAATTTTTCCTTTAAAAGACAAGGTAGTAAATATTTTAAGCTTGTCATACCATTAGGTCACAACTGTTCAACTATGCCAATGTAGCAACAAAGCATCCAAGACAATAGGTAAAAAAAAATGGGTATGGCTGTCTCCAAATAAAACTATACTCACACAAATAGGTGGTGAGCTGCATTTGGCCCATGGCCATAGCTTGCCAATTCCTGATCTTGAGGAAAGATATAAAACAAAGTTAATTCTCCCTGTCTGAAAAGGCCACTATTTCATTCACATCTTTCTGGCCCTTGCCCAAGTTCACTGTTTCTTTTCTCTAAATGCGTCCTCCTGACCCCAGTCTTTCCCTTCTCCAATAAACATTTTCCACTGCTAATAATATTATCTTCCTAGAATATATAATTAATTCTTCATCCCCACCTCAAAGTCTTTCATAGTTCCCCAATACTTAGAATAATAATCTAAATTCCTCAATATAGCATTCCGATCCCTTCATAATTCATTATGCCTTTACTAGTACATACACAGTGTAAGCTCCTGCCATGGTGGCCAAGGTGTCACTCTCCAAACATGCCAGGCAGTTACCCACCTCCAAACTTTGTCTAGACATGTCCCCTGCCCTGCATGAGCATCCCTATAGTTCCTACCTTCCAGTCATTTTCATCTTTACACTGTCACTTCAAATTCACTTTCTCAATGACACCTTTCCTTTCTGCCTACTATGATATGCCCCCTTCATGGGCTCTCATAGAATTGATTGCATCCCTCTCTTAAAACAGTATGCCTTAAATTAAAGTTATTTCCATTTGCTTCCCCCATTCAATAAATTACATGCTTCCTACTCTAGCTGGTGTGGCTTAGTTGGTTGAGTGTCATCCCATGTACCTAAAGGTCACCAGTTCAATTCCTCATCAGGGCTCATGCCCAGGTTGTAGGTTCAATCCCCTGTCAGGGTGTGTACAGGAGGCAA
>NW_005315852.1:0-1001 GCF_000412655.1 Myotis brandtii
CCTTTCCTCACTTTCCAATCAGGACATAGTGATAAAGAGGAATAAAAACATACCTTGGTAAGGCGTGGAGAGGTTTATGCAAAGGACAAACCTGAGAACTCAAGACCAGAGCTTGTACTCAAAACACCACTGTTCTTCCCCTTCTGTTTCTTGCACTAATTTACCCTTCACCTACGCTCAATAGTTGAGTTTTCTTTCAGGGCATTAACGAAAAAGACCAGGAAGCCATTAAGAAGTTATTTCTGATGAGGAATTAATAATGTTCCAAATGTTTTATTATAAAATTATCCAATTACAATTTTATGACTTAATAAGGAAGAAAGACTGACAACCCGGGTGAGCCACCTGGATTCTACAAAGTGTGAGAGCATTTATTTTCATTAGTCATGGTCTTCACACTAATTGCTCTCCAGTCACAAGGGAGGCTTTTTCCATCATTACCATGCTTGTCATTTCAATATTAAAAAAGAAGATAAAAGACAAAATAAAAATGTAATTGTTAATTTTGAAAGCTATGACCACTTTTAAAGCAGCATTAATGGTAGTCAGGCTGACGCTAATGAAACTATGCAGACGGATCTCGGCTTAGGAAATTATCCCATATTTTATCAGGGAAGGGAGTTCAATACTGTAATCATATTATCAGGTAAATGCCTGAATAAAGCCCGGGACAGAAGGGTAGCTCCCTGGAAGTACGTAAGGCAGACATCCCCCCATAACCTATTCTAAGCTCTGGGATACAGTTACGTTTAACCAGGCTGTTCCATAACTAGCAAGTAACCATCATTTTAGGACTTACACCAGATGAAAAATACATTGGTGCTGATGAAAAAGAAAAAAAAAATTTCTAGTTTCACTAGAAATGTCCCATTCATTCTGACTGACAGTTAAGAGTTGTTTTTTTCTTTAGATATATTTTTTTAACTTTGAAAAAAGACAACCAACCTATGTGTCCAGCTTAAAAACACCAGAGCACCTATCAGCTGATGCTGCCACATACA
>NW_005315853.1:0-1001 GCF_000412655.1 Myotis brandtii
AAAGCTTTGACACACATTGTGTATATCCGCTGTGAGTACTGAAAAAGTCTCAAGGCAGTGTTTCACACAAAGCATGATAATATTCGGTACTTTTTATACTCATTTTTCTTATGTAATAGTGTCCATTTCAACTGTTCATGTAATGACCACAAATCTGAATAAACCCTAAGCTAAATTTTGCAGAAAGCTTTTATTCTTAGCCTCTAACCACTCCTAATTCATCTACATCCCTATTTTTACTCCATTTGAGACTCCATTTACTCCGTATATTTATTTCAGTTCTTTACTTCCTTACCCACAATCCATCAAAATACAAAATCAGAATGGAATTGATATCAGAACATTGGCTTTGGAACCAGTTCTGGTTTCAACACCAAGTCCTGGCAGTTAGTAAGTATGATCCATAGTAAGTTACTTACTTCATTATTTAACTTATTTACTATCCCTTATCATTTTATTTTTCTCCTCTATAAATGGAGACAATAATAGTACCTAGTTCTCAAAAACCATTATGAGGATTGCATGAGATATTACATGCAAAGTGCCAGATACTTCTGTGATTGGATGGTGATGGGGAAGGTTTGAGACTAAGCCAGAGTCTTTCTTCTCTCAGAATATATAAGCCTAGAGTATGTATAGTATTTGTAACATGCAGCCAAGAAACCAAGGGAAGGCTGAGGCTTGGAAGCACAGCAACGGAAAAATTAGGGAAGGACCAAGAGCGAAGATGTGTTATAAGAGACCAAGGCTAAGATTATACATACCCTCATATTCCTAGTTTCTATGTACAGAGGCAGAAGTTGGACAGTGAAGAAGGTTAACAGGAAAAGAGTGGTTCATGTGAAATATGGGTTTGAGGAGAGCTCTACGAATATCCTGGAACAGCAAAAGACAAACAAGTGGGCCCTAGAGCAAATTAAGCATCAAATATCGCTGGAGACAAAAATGACAAAGCGGAAGCTGTCCTACTTCAGGCACATAATGAGAAGGCAGTGTTTTTT
>NW_005315854.1:0-1001 GCF_000412655.1 Myotis brandtii
TATAGTCAATAATATTGTAATAACTACGCATGGGGTCAGATGGGCACTTCGTAAGCTATATAAATGTTTCATCACTATGTTGTACAACTGAAACTAATATAATATGGATGTCAACTGTAATTGAAAAATTAAAAAGAAATTTTAATTGATTTTTAAAGAGAGGAAGAGAGAGAGGTCGGGGGGAGAGAAGTATTCATGTGAGAGAAACATCAATTGTTTGCCTCCCCCAGGAGCCCTGAGCAGGGAATAAACCTGCAATCCAGGTATGTGTCCTGACTTGGAATTGAACCTGACACCTTCTTCCAATGGATGAGACCAACCACCTGAGCCACACCAGCCAGGGCAAAAAATAGATTTTTTAAAAATGTTGATTGTGTCAACATATCAGCAATTTAACATAATTTAATTATTTTAAGTCCTTGTGCACATGTTAAAGTTCAGAAATGTTCAAACATTCACATGACGAATTTCTCATATTGATTGTGTACATGTCCTTTTGGTACAATACAGAAAAGCTTGTCCCTGAAGTATGGTGTGTCTTAAAGCCTCTTTACAACAGAAACACACTGCCTTGTAATAAATCATGAATGAGATATACAACTCTTGGATATGAAAGAAGGCATTAAAACATTTTAAGACCTAGCTCATAAGGAAATCAAAATCTAAAATCAGCAAATTTTAGAGCAAAATCAAGATGGAAGAACTCCCACCCTGTAATTACAGCAATCACTAACTACCCCATGATAAACACAAACAAAATATTTAAAATATATTTTATGGTTATTATGTGTGTGATGTTGGTTTTGCAAAAATATTTTCAGCATTTAGTGTATCTGTAACCTGGTTTAACATCTAGAATTGTTGAAGGAAGAAGAAATTTATTTCTTTAATTACACAGCTTATACACACAGTCTTAGATGAGCCATGTTAATATACTTTCCCTGATTCTGTGAAATCTGAGAATAAGATGAGATTGGTTGATTCATGGGTAAACTGTCTAT
>NW_005315855.1:0-1001 GCF_000412655.1 Myotis brandtii
GAACTGTGTAACCGGGCTGCTAGCAGGCCCACAAATGACACCAAAGTAGAAAACGGAGCTATTGCTTTAACTGCTCAAGAGCGTTGAATAAATATTTTGTGGCTGCGAAAAAAGTGGGAAGAGAAACGAACATTTATTGAGCCTCTGTTAGGTGCTAGTCACTTTATGTATGTGATACGATGTAGCCCCCATAACAGCTTGTTTGCCCATGTGGAGATGAAGTTCAGAGAGACTAAGTAACTAGTGTCACACTGTCTGTGGAGAGTAGAGTCAGGATTTAAACCCAAGCTTGACTCCAAAGGCCCTGGTCTTTCTGCAGGGTTCTGCCTTTCTCTAGCAGACTCTGGCAGAAGCAGCCCTCGCTCTTTAGCTTTGGGGCAAGAATGTGATGCAAAATAACCAGGCCCTCCTCCTTGGCAACACAGATGATTGCAAATCTTGAGGCCAATCTGTACGTGAGAAAGTTGGAAGGAGTTAATGTGGTTGGCTAGGTTATTCTACACGCTTGGCAAAGGTGGAATTTTCATGAACTTGAAATTCTGACTAGTAGCTACTTGAAAAAATTGAACCAAAGGAGAAATATCTTCATTCCAGAGTGATTATAATTTAACTAGAAGTTATATGCATAATTCATGCCTATTTTAGTAACACACATTTAATATGAAATGCTTCAATATAAGTAAGAATGTTTACTCATTGTGGAAAAATTACTTTGCCACCTGGATGAGAATGAGATTTAGATTTTCTCCTTCTTTTCTTTTTTTTTTTAAAGCAGAGGAGTGAAATTTGAGTAATGTTTGTTTTTCCCCAATGAAAATGCCAGGCAAAGGTCAAGAAAGGTTTATTTGGGAAGAATAATGGTTCATCTAAATACGTTGAAATTGGGATGATAAACTAATTATGGGAGCTGAACTCATTGCTTTGTAATCAAACCCCACCAGTATTTTGATCTCACATGTTTGTTCATTCTCACTCTTATTATTAGACTACTAGGGGCCCAG
>NW_005315856.1:0-1001 GCF_000412655.1 Myotis brandtii
AATCTATAGTTGAGTAGTTGGCACCAAGTAGGTGCTAGGTTTCCTTTTAACCTGGAAGTATATGAAAAGAGAAGAAAGTGGGTGAGGAGCGTTGAAGCTCCACAATCAACCCTTATCTGTCTGGCCTGGGGATCACGTGGGGTGAGGCAGGACATGGGCCCCACCCTTGTGTTTCAGCTTGTGGGGTCGAGGGTGGGCAATGAGAGGGGAGGGGTGGTCACTGGCCTGGGAGCCAGGCTGCTGTGTGTTTCTAAGGGGCGCGTTTTCATTAAAGGAGGTCGATTTGCTGAAATGCTGCCAAGAACAGATGAGAAAACTAGCTCAACGAATTGAAATCCAGCTGCGGTAAGGGCTGCTTTCTCTCCCTCTTGGAGCTTGTTTGGGCCCCTCAGGTTATGGGGGGCAAGCCAGATGGACCCTGGCTCTCGGTGGTTCTTTGGGTCAGTGGTGGACTGGTGTTTAACAACCAGCTCCCTAGGAAAGAAAACAAAAATCCTGATTTGGAGCATTTGTCAATGTCCGTGTATAAAGCTGCCCCAATAGCTGATTCCATTCTACCAATAGGGTGTTACTGAGATGTGCACGTTGATGTCCATGAGTCAGCACATCGCTGGTGGTTCCTGTTTGCAATGGGGCCGCAGCACAAGGAACTGCCCTCACGGTGGCCCCCTTACCTGTGGCTCCCCCCTGTGAGCCCTGAACCTGGGCCGATGGCAGAGTGGGTGGCATTCGCATCAAGGCCAGGCGCTGGGACATCTCCAGAGGGGAGCTGGTGGACGCCTGAGCGACGTGTCTTCAAAAGGAATCAGCTTTTAGTTCTTGGAAGATTGTGTAACTGGTATCATGACAAGCCAGGAGACTCCCCCATAATTAAAGGGAGGCATGAGTTTTACGGGGCTTGGGGCCCACAGCTAAGCTCTTGGCACCCAGCTCTTCCAGAGTCAGCCGTTCCGCCTGGCCCTTGACCGGGGCACCTGCCTTTAACTCACGCAGGGCACACT
>NW_005315857.1:0-1001 GCF_000412655.1 Myotis brandtii
GTTTTCTATGTCATTGACAGCTGTATTCAGAGTGCCTAGTACATTGAGGGCGCACAGCAAATGCTCCATAAAGGTCTGTTGAATAAATAAGTGAATTCTCCATGCTTAGCAGTGTCTGGAGCATGATGAGCGATCAGTGTTAGTTTGGAGCGAGTGGACAGATACAGGGAGATTTCTTTGCTTTTGGCATAAGATCTGGATAGTGAAAGCTCATTAGCACAGATTGCTTTTCAGGCTGAAGTACAGCAGTGTCCCCAGCTCAGCCAACTCTAAAGAGAGCTGACACCAGATGAGGAGGTCAGGCTTGTGGCATGACGGTGGGACCTGGGCGTAGAGGTGCAGAGAGGGAACTGCTGTAGGACAATGACTTGGAATGAATGCCGGTGGGGAAGCGTGAGGCCCACTCCCTCAGTCCAAGCACACATGTCCTCTGTCCTGTGGACCAACTGAAGGCTTAGGAGGCTGGTCCCAGGTCTAGTTTTCCATCTGGACTGAGAGATTGAGGCGAAGAGAGGATTTTTTCTAGGCAGGCCCTTCAGAGAGGAGAAAACATTCTCAATTCTTACAGCCAGAAAGTGACGTAACTGAGACCGGAAGCCACATCTTTATGGGGCTTCGGCCCAGGGCTCTTTCTAAGTATCGTGCTTTGAAAATAACTTGCATCCTAGCCGGTTTGGCTCACTGGTTGGAGCATTGGCCCACGGACTGAAGGGTTTCAGGTTTGATTCTGGTCAAGGACATGTGCTTCTGTTGCAGGCTCAATCCCTGGATTAAGTCGAGATCCCCTGGTCTCTCTCATTAATGTTTCTCTCTGTCTCTCTGTCTCTCTTCCACTCTCTCTAAAACTCATTGGGGGGGAAAAAATAGCCTCAGGTGAGAATTAACAAAACAAAAAAAAAAAGAAGGAGAAAATGACTTGGGACTTCAATTTTTTAAAAGTGAAACTCATTTAAAAATATATATATTTTTTGACATGTGGTGGCAGCAGTGGGATAACAGTC
>NW_005315858.1:0-1001 GCF_000412655.1 Myotis brandtii
GATCAGCACGGTGCTACACACATCATGGACCTAGATTAAGTACCCACAGAGTGAACAACTTTTGTATCATGTTCTTATGCACAATGGTAAGCTTAGTGTAGATTTTGATGAACATTCACAAAATGAAATGGGATGTCTGGAGCCAGGGTTAGCAAGCTCTGGCTCCTGGTCCAAACCTGGCCAGCCACTGGCTTTTATTGGATCTGGTTTTATTGGAACAGGGTCCTTTCCACTTGATTAAGGATCATCTATGGCTGATTTTGTGCTATAACAGCAGAGTTGAGTAATTATAATAAACACTGTATGGCCCACAAAGCCAAAAATATTTGCTATCTGGCCGACTCCCAGTCTAGACTCTTTCCTTTCAAGTCCAGGAAGAGATATAAGCAACTAACCACTCCAAAATACCTCCTTTTATTTTGATATTTCAATCCCCTTTTAAAACCACAGTTAGTCTTCCCATTAATCTTCAAATCCAAGAGTTCCAGGCATTGTATACTAAAATAGCTAAGGTTTAAAAATTAAAAATGTTTAGAAGAAGATAATTGTGTCTTGGGCCAAAAGTCATTCAAAACCATTTTAAGTTTTGAGATTTCTTTCATCCTCTACTTCTTCTCCGCCTAATTAAATTTTACCCACTTCCAAAGCACAGATCAAATTTCCCTTTTCCAGGAGGCCCTGCTGTTCGTTCCAGCTCTCAGACTGTCTTCTTTCTCTGAGGTATTCCTATAAAACTTAATGTGTGAGCCATTTATTTGGGTTTCCCTGGTGACAGCTCTTATGTCGTCTTATGCCATTACTTAATATATATTAATTTTATTTTCCCAATTAGATGCTAACTCCCTGAGGGTGAGGTCATTAAGCACAAAGCTTGAACTAAAAATGCTATCCAATGCAATTTGTGTCTTCACAATCCAGTTTGTACAACGGGCTTATGTAAGATGGAATATCCACATTCACTAGTTCTACTTCAACTACTTAGGAAGCATCTCCAGTTCCCT
>NW_005315859.1:0-1001 GCF_000412655.1 Myotis brandtii
CACCAGGTGTTTACTGTTACCCACACTGCCCCTAAAGCTTCATCCCTCTGTGCCCTGGATGCTGCTGTTCCTCTGTGCGGTGTGCCCTTCCCCTCTTCTCCCAGCTCCAACGCCACCTCCTCTGAGTGCCTTTGCTAATTCCCTGGTCAAAGCCATTCCCTTCTCCCTCAAGGTTTCCCAGCTCCCAGACTGGGCCAGCCTCTGCACCCTGCCTCTCCTGGTAGGAAGCTCACGCGTTGGGCACTAGTTTGGAAGCTCCTTAAGGGAGAGGCCTGCTGACCTCTTTCTACATCCCCAGAGCCCAGCACAGGACCTGGCACGCATTAGGTACAGTAGACATTCATTGAAGGACCATGATCTTGTTACTTAACCCAGTAGAATTCAGGGACAGCTGCCAGGGAGAAGGCACCTGTGAGCTCAGTTTTGGAAGAGAAGTTAGGCAGGTTAACAAAGCTGGAAGGGCCAGGCATTCCAGGGAGAAAAGTCTGGAATGGTCAAGTCACCAAAGCCCAAGGAAACAGAGAGCTTTCTGCGAGCAGAAGGAAATTCAGGCTGCCTGGACCCTCGGGACGCAGGAAAGTTCAGCTGCAAGGTAATTAGCTGGCCAGGCAGCGGCAGCCTCGAATGCATTGTTGAGGTGCTAGGACTTTATCCTGATGACAGGGGAACTCTAAAGGCATTGAGCTCATTTAAGACATGATCAGACATGGGCTTTAGAAACATCGCCAGCTGCTGTGTTGTGTGCCAGAGCCAGTCCTCAGTGTGGAGATAGATATAGTGGTGAACGAGTCCGACACAGAGCCCCCCCATACTCCTCAGTGAGGGCCCTGGGAGACATCACATCAGCAGAATGTCATTTAATTCTCACATGACCCATTTTACAGATGGGAAAACTGAGGCCGAGAGAGGAGCACAGATTTGCCTGCATTCACACACTAGAGAGTGTCGGAGCCAAGATTCTAACCTGGACAGTCTGTGCTCTACTCTCCACCTGTCCTTCC
>NW_005315860.1:0-1001 GCF_000412655.1 Myotis brandtii
CAAGGGTTATCTTAAACCAGCTTTGGGACAACAGCAACAAAAAGATTACAGAAATATGAATAACTTGCCCAAGGCCATAGGGCTGACAATGGCTAAAGCCAGGAGTTGAACCCAGGATGAACTCTAAGTTTGTGCCTTTTCCAGGAGGGGCACAGCCTCTTGAGAAGTCCAAACCCAGCCTCTTCCTTCCAGAAGCTTTCAGTCTCTAGGCCATTGTTATTTCATTTTAAAGCAAGTTGGATGACAGGCTATTTACATATCCAAAACTTCTAATGCAGTAAGGGGAAAAAAATTATCCTCTGTAATAGCCACAGACTTGAGGACTGAGAATCTTCCTTAATTACATCAAACAAAAGCTTTAGGTAGAACCTACTTATGGGAAGCTTAAGGTAATTGATCCTGAAATTAAGCACTCGTTCAAAATCCGGACATAGGACTTTTGGTGTACCCACCGCAAAAACCTCACTCACAAAAACCAGACCTGGTTTCCCTGAGTTGATCCTTGAGGGTGTCCCCTTTAAACTTGTCAGCTTCCTTGGGTAGAAGATAAAATCATGCAGCGGTATGGATTAGCTATCACGTTGTTGTAGCAGGCACAGCCGTCTGTTCCAGGTGAATTGCTAGGCAATGTAATAACAATGCAGTTTATTTACTGTGCGGGGTGCTTATCTATAGAAATGTTCCCGACCAACAAAGAAAGGCACAGCTAATGCCTTTTCCTTAGAATTACAGACCGAAGCTATGCCAGCACCTTCAGAGAATAAAATGCTAAATAATCCCTGTGTAAAGAGTCCCTAAAAACCCAAAGCACTCCTTTCCTAACGGAGAAAGCAGGAAAAGGCAATTGGCAGATGGGATGTCCCAAAGGTCTTTCTCAGGCTCCCATCACTATCAACCAAATCACATCCCAAGGGGAAGAAGGGTGAGAACTGAAGACAAGACAGGCTGAGTCCAGACACATAGAACTCATTCTTAAGTGATGATGATGGTGATGGTGACAA
>NW_005315861.1:0-1001 GCF_000412655.1 Myotis brandtii
TGTGTGTGTGTGTGTGTGTGTGTGTGTGTTATGTGACCTTGGGAAAATGGACTAATCTCCCTAAACCCTGAGCTTTGTAACAGACTTATAATCTCTATTTTGTAGGTGAAAAAAAACAGGTTCAAAACAGGTTCAGGGAGGTTAGTTCACTTTTCCAAGATCACACAGCTTGTAAGTGGCACAGCCAGGATGGGAATCCAAGTCTTTCCAAAGTTTACATCACCAGGCAGCCCTACCCTCCTCAGTGCAGGAAGTTACCTTAGCAGTATGCAGTTTCATCTCCAGGCAGGATTCCAACATAAATCTTATCTTCTCCCTGGAGCCTGAAGAGGCAAACAATTCTCAAAATTTAAACCCAGATGTAAAAGCTACTTTTCTTACCCAAGGGACTCAGAATCCAGATTTCATTTCAGATGTCTCATTTGATCTTCCTAAGAGGTTCTTTCCTTCGGGTCATTAGGAAGAGTGCTGTCTGCAGGGCGGGGGCACTCAAAGGCTGCCACAGCAGCCTGATCAAGTGGAGCGTCTTTGTAAACACTGTGCTTCGATTTATTTCACAGGGGCTATAAAGGAGAGGCTTTTATCACCAGGCTCTGTGAGAAAACAACGGAGAAACATAGGTGCAATCTGCAGAGGCAGGTGGAAATGTCCCCAGCGTGGGCCTGACTGAGCCCGGGACTGTGTTAGCATGTCAGCCATTCACGAATGTGCTCTTCTGCCTGTAGGAGATTAATGCCACAGGCCTGCCAATGGCAAAGGGAATGACTGGGTTCTTCTGAGAGGTGGGACAGTAGGCTGTTCAACAGCAGGAGTCAAAATAAATTGGGTTCAAATCTCAACTCTTTTTCTTACCAGGTGGCCTAGTGGCCAACTGCATACCTTACTCTCAAATTCTGTCTGTAAAACTGAAGTAATGACATCTACTTCGCAGGGTTATTGAAAGAATTCTATGTAATGTGCATAAAAAAAACATAGCACAGAGCCTTGAACTTAAAGGAGCA
>NW_005315862.1:0-1001 GCF_000412655.1 Myotis brandtii
TGAATCCGTGTTCCACTCTGCAGCCAACGTGGTCAGTGTGAGCAGGTTGCTCTCCTTCTCTCTCAGGATAAAGCCCTGACTCCCCACCAGGTGCTCTGAGGCTCTGACCAGGCGTCAGATCCATTCATCTGTGGTCCCTCTGGCTCTCTGTGTCCCAGCCACATGGGCAGCCATCGCTCCCCCAGGGCCCCCGGCCCTTCCCATGTCTGGGCCTTCTTCCTGCCCCTCCCCCACACGCGTCACCCTCCTGCCTCTCCCCTTTGCACGCTGCCCTCTCCTTGTCCTCCAGGTCTCAGATTAAGTGTCCTTTGTTCAAGAAAGTCTATTCTTGACACATCCTCATGTCACCCCCACCGTTCCCTCTCTATGACTCATCACCCTTGTGATGACGTCATTAACCCACCCACTAGCAGACGTGTGTTTCCTATTTGTCTTCCCACAGCACCCAAGGTCCCTGCGGGCAGCAAGCATGTGGTTGGGTCCGTTGGCGTCCGCTCCGTGTGTCAGGCTGTACCGGGCCGGCTGTTTCCTCGGAGGAAAGATGAGCCCGGGGTTCCCCGTGGGCTTGCGTTTGCTCTTGCACTAACCCTGTTGGTCTGAAGCCTCGCACTGAAGGCTTCAGAGTCCGTCTCTGAGAGAAAAGTCAGCCCCAGCTGGACCCCAACCTGCCCTGGGGAGCCAGTCGGGCTCCTCTCACTCATAAACACAGAATAACCTCAACTCACGGACAGGAAGGAGCCAGCCTGCCTACAGCAGCCTCTAGATCACACTCCTATCTGGCTGCTGACGGCACCTGGTAAGTTTCATTCTAATACAATGAGCAGTGTTTCAGGGTCTTGGTCTCAAAGGCCTTCACGCTGTAGCACAGAGGACCCTGCTTCGGGACACAGCTGCCTGGCCCTGAGCACGTGGTGGACTCCCCGGCTCTGCATCTCCAGGCAGGGCAGGGCCTTCCCGATCCATCAGCCTTGGCATCTCCCGGGGGGTCCAGACCAACCCCA
>NW_005315863.1:0-1001 GCF_000412655.1 Myotis brandtii
AATGTGCAGCCAAGGTTGAGAACCACTGGCCTAGTGGGTATATGATATCTAAGCCAGGTTTTCCTCATTAATTAGTACATATTATATTGGCATATAATATTGTGTAACAAAATGTATTTTTAAAATCAATATACTTTAAATGATTTGTCTTTTCCTAAATCTTTCATATATATCAATCTTGAACTTTGTTAAATTAGATTAGTCAGATATAGGTGTTTTTTATCAAGCTATACTGGGGTTTATCTAGTTCCAAGTTCCTTTCCATGTTGTTGAATTTACTTTAAAAAGCAATATAATCTGAATTTTTTTGGACTCCAGATCTCTCTTTTCACGTGAATATAAGCAAAACATGCAATTTTAACTAAGTAAATACATTAAGTGTGCTGATTTGGCAAATTGATGGATTATTTACAGGACAAACATGAATTATTCTTAAAATAAATCACTTTTGACTCCCAGTTTCTCCTCTCATCCTCTTCCCTTTCTGGCCAAATAAATTCACAGTCACATTCAATATTTGACAACTTGGAAGAAAAAGCTACACTAAAAAAAATGTAGATGTGTCTGTCGAAAAATTTGATGATAGTTTATTACAATAAACATATGTCCATTGCAACAATGGAATTTGATATAATGATATAACCTCTATATTAACATTGCACATCTGCTTATTAAAGCATCATTATATCATATACTCTTTTGCTTACTTGCCAAATGACCAACTTTCTATTTACCATTTTAATCTTAAGTTGAGATATCCAAACCAGGAAATTCCTCTCCTCCTTGCCTTTACTTGGGAAATATTTTTAAATTTCCTATTTATAGTACACTAGCTGCCCGGTCCCTTGGCCCAGCCTGCAGGGATCGGGCTGAAACCAGCTCGGTGCATGGATTCATCCAGGACATGTCCGGCCCGTCTTGCCCAGTCCAGATCAGGGCTGATTGGGGTCGGCTGGCCAGGGAGGAACTGCAGGAGGTTGGCTGTCTGGGGAGGGACTGCA
>NW_005315864.1:0-1001 GCF_000412655.1 Myotis brandtii
CACTCCCACCTGCCTCTTCCCTCTGGGTGTGGTGAGGGGATGGTGGAGACCAGACATGCCCACCCCTGTTCTCACCCCTGGAAAGCCAGCATTCTTAAAGGAGGGTGTGGTGGGGTGGGGGCTAGGAGAGCAGGAGGTGTTTACAAAGGACAGGTGGCCTTGTTAGAAGATCCACATTCTCATATAGACCTATTGTAGCATCGTTTTCCTTTGTCAAAATAACTGGTTTTATTTTGTCTGTTTTTTATCAGTCATCTCAAACTGGTGACCAGAGCATAAAGGTATACTGTAGACCATTTGTTTGGTCTGATGATAATATGTTTTTAAATGAGACAAATATTAAAAATTGAGAGATTTCACACAGAAATCTGATTTCCAACTTCTGAACAATTGGAGGTGCAACACCAGGCCTGGATTCGGGTGGCCTGGAGCTGTGTGCTGGCTTCATCTCCAGTGGGGACTAGCCTCCACCCAGTGAGGCCTCTTCACTCCCTTGTGTTGCTTCTCCCTGCCATGATCACTAGAGCTGGTGCTTTCACAGGATGTTCTACTGGGCCCCTACCCTGGGCAGGGAGGGCTGTGCGCCGCCCCAGGGCAGGGTCACATCTCACTTCCCTCTCCCTGGTGCCTGTCACAAATGCTGGCGCAGAGAAGGCAATGGGGCCACCAGAGTGAGCCCACTTCTGCATCCTGTGCAATTTTTCAGAGATGCATATTTTTTCCTCCTAGGAGCTTGGGGCACCTGTCCTCGTGCTTGTCAACTGAGGCTGTCACTCAAGCTGGGCCTCCCAGGAACTGAGACACTGAGACACGCCGTAAAACACCAGCAGGTTTCCCTCTGAGCACCAACACGTCCAAAGGGAAGATCATTAGAATTCGTGACACCGAGTCAACCGTATCTAAATAATACTAAAGCTGGAAGGGGCTGCCAATGACGAACCCTCTCCCGTGTGAGCTGGCAGCCGGGCATCCTCCTCTGCTCTAGTCTGGGTCTGCCCATG
>NW_005315865.1:0-1001 GCF_000412655.1 Myotis brandtii
TTTTTTGATGGATGTACGTTTTCAACTTAGTTGAGTAAATAGCAAGGAGCACAACGGATGGATCACATGCTGAGAGTGTGTTTTGTTTGGTAAGAAACTACTGTCTTCCAAAGTAGGTTTACTATTCTGTACTTCTCCCAACAATGACTAAAAATTCCTGTTGTTCCACATCCAAACCAGCACTTGCTGCTGTCAGTGTTCTGGATTTTGGATGTGTCCTTGTGGTACTGAGATGCCACTACACACACTTCTAGCAGGTGTGTCATGGTGTCTCAATGTTGTTTTAATTTGCAATTCCCTGGTGGCATATGATCATGAGCATTATATGCATCATTTAAAATAGGAAGTGAAGGTAATAAGGGAAAGTGGAACTTGCCTGCTCTGAAAGGCATGTTGTGCAAGCACCGCTATAGTGAGTGCACGAGCTTCACTGAGGACCACGGGAGATGTGAAGTTCAGGTCTCCCTGCCAGGGAAGCTGGGCTTCTCTGAAGGAACAACCTGCTCATTTTCATAATCAATCATTTTTGCTTTGCTTACTTTTTGCTTTAGCTACCAGGAAGCTCAAGGTGGTCTCTGAATATGGCACAGGATTTACGGTAGGTATTGCTGCACACCAACTCTACCCCTTAGTTTATCTTACAATAATACCCCTATTTTCCCTTCTCTCTAATGTCCTCATCTATTTGGAGCTGAGGAATGGGGCAGGGACTAAAGTAATAAACAGATACAGACAGGCTTCTGTTGAATTGGATCCCATGTTGAACTGGCTTGAGCTACCAGCTCCTTCTCCAAACCCAGCCCAAAAGACAGAAGGAGGCTGGTGAGCCAGCACCCATCCCAGAAACTGTGGGAATTACACAGGGAGGCAGAAAGTGGTGGAGTCCCATTCCGAGGAAAGAATAAGCTGTAGTGGCAGGAGTCCCTAGAGCCACCGACAGGTGATAAGAAATGAGAACTAATCACAAAATTAAGATGAAATGAGAGCAAATGAGCATGTAA
>NW_005315866.1:0-1001 GCF_000412655.1 Myotis brandtii
GGGGGGGGGGGTTGGAATTCCTGAAGGGGAGGGGCTTTGCAATGCCATGTTTGGGTTTGGGTTTGCCGGAAGCAGGGCTGCTCTAGCACAGGGGTAGAAGGGGGCAGCCCCTTGGGCATTGTTGGGTTGGGGCAGAGGTAGGGATGAGCTCCCCCTTTTGACTTGAGTTGTGCATCTGGAGGGGATTGAGGTGGGTGGAGAGGCTGGGGAGGGAGTGGAGAAGAGAGAGACTAGAGACGTATCTGGAGTCTGATAGGTGGTGATTGGAGTCTGAGCATCCCAGACTTTTGCTGAGCAAGCTGGGGGGTGGGGGGGAGCCCCCTGGACCACGCTTAGCTGACTCTGGGCCTTGATGCCCAGGGCTCCCTCCTCCCGTCTCCCACAGATTCTGTGGCTGGATTATCCCTGACTTCAGTGTCCCCAAATAAAGTGGAGCTCTGACTCAGATCCTGCGTGTAGCTGGACCAGTGCCCTCTCTGTTCTCCCTTTGGTAATGAAGATGAGAGGGAGGAGGTTTAGACCCGGAGCTGCTGGAAAGACCTCCTGGGCAGCCTATGGGCCAGGGAGGGCTGGCTCAGGAAGTGGCCAAGTGGGGTGCGCAGGGCCCTCGCACGGAGTCAGAGGGGTTGTGTCGGGCAGCATGCGCCCTGGGAGAAACTGAGGAGAAACTGTGGGCAGAATCAGCTTTCAGCTCCTGGCCTGAGGCCCAGCACTTGCTAGACTTGGAGTTGTCAGGTCCCAGAGCTGGGTGGTTTCATGTTTATGCCTCTGATAGAAAGTGGGATCTGGTTACCCAAGGAGCAGAGGCTGCCTAGCTGGGGAGATGCTAAAGCCCAGCATCTCCCTCCATCCCTCCCTCCTGGCTCTGCTTTCTCCAGTGCCTGCGTTTTCTCTCTCCTCTCTGCCCTCCCGGCCAGGGCGCCTGGGCGCGGCTCTCAGAGCCTGGCCTGCCACTCTTTCTCTTCTCGTTGGCCCCTTTTGTCTCTGGTGTGCTGGGCACC
>NW_005315867.1:0-1001 GCF_000412655.1 Myotis brandtii
TTTGTTCATTTTTTATTCTTCAAAGACATGCTAAGAGAGAGGAAGAGAGCTAAAGAAAGAGAGAGAGAGAAGAGACATCTATGTGAGAGAGATATGGGGCAGAGTTTGATAGGAAAAAAGGGGGCATGGGAGATTGTTTAATAATAATGAATGCACTGACATTCTCTCTCTAATCACAGATTAACACTTCATTATCCCACTTTATTGAGTCGGGTGATATAATTATGTAATTTATATGCTCAGCTCTGCTTAACAGAGTCATTAGGACGACTTTTAGTTTAATATGTTAACCCCTTCAAATAAAATGACTTTAAATGAGTCTTCAGTTATTTACCTAATATTGAAAATTTTTAATCTATGCAGTTTGATGATTATCAGCTACTATTAATAGCTCCTTCACTATCATATATTACATTGTTAAACTTTTTCTAAATATTCCATCAGAACTTATGAGTTGAAAACTGGTTCTATGGCAAAGATTACCACTTATGTATCCTATATACTGAAGAAAATATCTACTCACTAATACTTTCCTGAGTGTAAAATATTATTAGGTTAATTCAGTTAATTCTTAGTTTACATTACAAATATTTAATAAAGGTGTCAAAATCTTTTAAATTTCTTTTCAGATCACCTACAGATTATCAAGTATAAAGAGGGTTCTTTAGATAATCAAAGTCAAACATTGAGAAACACTAAAATCTGTATTTAATTTAACAGAAGGAAACTCTATTAGACACATACAAGATTGCTTATAAAATTCCTTTGTCCAACTCTTGGTCCAGCCATGATTATAGCAAAGCAATGCCAACCAGGCTCTAACCAGCATAGCACAGAGGTAGCTCTTACCTAATGCAGAACACAGCTTCATTCCTTTTTTCCTCTTTTTATTCAGCTTAACAAAATTATACAAATTTCAGGTGTACAATTCTACAGTGCATTATTTGTATATTGTACATTGTACTGTGTGTTCACCACCCAAAGTCAGGTCTCAGTCCATC
>NW_005315868.1:0-1001 GCF_000412655.1 Myotis brandtii
TGTGTGTGTGTGTGTGTGTGTGTGTCTGCGCGCACGCGCATGTGTGCATGCACCAGTGTATGTAGAAAGATGTCTCTTCATTCGGTGAGCATCGAATAAATGTTTTGTTAACTGAACAGGATTAATCTCCGGGTATTAAGACCCGAGTGAATTTCAGTTTCTTCTTTTTCTATATTGTTTTATTTTTTCCAAATTAAAATATATCTAGAAGTAGGAAAACATTTTTAGTATTTTTTAAAGGGGGAAAAACAGACAAAAATGATAACATGATTGCTTCTCTACATGTGACTCAGGCATGCAATATCCTAGAAATACCACTCATCACTCCATGTGGACGCCAGTGGAATTCATTCACTGTTCCAGGTCTTGTCTTGTTCAAAAGCCCTGACTTCTGAGCCCTGGGTTCCTCAAAGATGGAAGAATTTGGATGAGGAAACCTCATTGAAGGTAATGGTGTGTGCCTGAGCTACCATAAAGTTAGGAAAAGATTGCACGTGTGTGTGTGTGCAGATTCAGCATTTCTCACACTTTCCCGCTCGGGCACCCTAACTCTAGGGAGAGGCATCTGGAAGGCCTCCACAATCTTGAAATTTCCTTGAAGTCTTCTGTTGATCTAAAAAATTATGCGGCTTTTGCACTGTATCTCATAACGTGTCTGTAATTTTGACACAACATGAGGTGTAAACGTATTTATCCTAGAGTAAGATCGATGCTCCGAGAAGGAGCTGGCCACCGTGCTTGTGGGTGAGTGAGCGCTGCTGGTGGGCTGCAGGGGTGGGGTCCCTCACCTGTGGAAGCAATAGCGTCAGCCCCCAGAATACACTGGGTTGCATCAGCATTGCCCTCAGACCAGCTGTTTACAGGTCTCCTCGCCACTCAAGTCCTAACCATCAGCATCGTCCTGTCAGCAGGTAAATATGGGCTGGCCAGGCAAGCAACGCATCGTTACCGAGGACTCACCTCAGCACATCAAAACGCCAGGGGTGAAATTGATAGGAATT
>NW_005315869.1:0-1001 GCF_000412655.1 Myotis brandtii
CAGAGGACATCAGTTTCTTCGGTGCCCAATAGCCTGCAGCCATTGTACCAACTTAACAAAAGTCCAAAGAGATGAGGACAAGATTTGCTCAGAGCAATGTATTAAACAGGCCCAGTGCTTCCTAGGCGAAGTACCCAAATGCAACCTGCACTCAGCAGCTTTCTACTACTAATATTCACAACCCCCCTCTCCCCTCACCCCCTGGAATACTCAGAAACCTCATATTAATTTAATTAATTACAACTTTACCCCCTTTCCCAATCTTCTTCATTAATCACCATCCAGTATAAATACACTCAGAATTCATTTATTCCTTTCCGTGCTATTCTCATTATATCATCGATCACAATCAGCCTATTAATCGATTACTTTGTATACATATTGACACCTCCACTAGATTATGTGTTACTTGACAGCAGAGATTCTGTCTAGAATCTTCTATCTCCAGTTGCAGGGGTGTAGAAGGCACTCAGGAAACATTTGTTGAATTGCACTGAATTCCTTCTGAAAGCCAAGTGCTGGCTGAGTCCCACCTTTCTATTTGTAGATACCTTAGCTAGACTGCCGAATGCCAGCTTTCTCCCTGTTTAATGGTGTTTCCCTACCATTCATCTCATCTTCCCATTCACCCCTTGCTGTACCATGTTGTCTTGACCTCCACATTATGCAAAGTGTATGCCATCCTGTGTTCTCAATGAATTCTCATAAATAGGACATCTCTCACTGGTGTCTGGCTTGCTGGGCAGTAGCCCTTTTTTTTGCAAACCTGACTGGCTTTGTCACATTCAAACATTTGTGTGAACACATCATTCGCCTGTCCCTTCAAAGTCTAATTGATACTAATTAGCAAATATATCAAACGGAATTTCCCATTAAACGTGCTTCAGTCCTGTCAGTATTTACTTATTCGCATTTAGTAAAGGAAAACAGGAATGATAAATATTAGCAACGATTTTTTATTCTTGAAGATGAAAATAAGCCCTGGCTCATGTGGCTCAGTT
>NW_005315870.1:0-1001 GCF_000412655.1 Myotis brandtii
TTTTTGCCTGCAATGGGGCAGTACTTTTCCATTAGCTATGGGCATCCATCCTGTGGATAAACTGATTCCACAAGTTGAAGAAAATCAAGTCTGCAATTATCCGGTGAATATGATCTTTGTGGAGAGTCCATGGAGGGGAAAACAAACCTCTAGTTCCCCATAACTGCAGGGGAAGTGGGGAAGGGTGGTTAGTTCTGATTTCACAGGGATACATGTTTTCTTGGGTTACATAAGTTTTAAAGGCTTTTTCACAATCAGCTCATTTGATGTTCACAAGAACCCTATGCAGAAAGCAAGGGAGAGCTTTTCTTCAATGTTGATAAATGAGAAAAGAGTAATGTGAGAGAGCCTTGACATGTCCACACTCTGGACTGACTGAGCCCATAATGGAGACCAGAACCAGAACCAGCTGGCCGAGGCTGGGAGTGACTTCAGGCCTTTAAGTTCCTCTCTCCTATTAAAGTACCCCTCCCATCCAAGTATGGCTGCTTCAGAGCATTTTATAATACCACCTCCACTCTTCAATGATTTCATAGTGAATTAAATAAGTGATTCTTAAATGTCAGTTCACTTGGGGAGCTTGTAAGATCCAGATTTTTGAGCCTCACCCCAAAAGATCCAGTTTCAGTATGTGCGTTAGAGTTCTCCAGAGAAACAGAAACAATAGAAAAAACTATGTTTCCTATTGATCTCTTTATTCACATATAAAGAGATTTATTGGTTTGGGGATATATATAAATATATGGTATATTATGAGGAATTGGCTCACTTGGTTATGGAGGCGGAAAAGTCCCACAATTTATCACCTGCAAGCTGGAGACCCAGGAAACCAGTGGCACAGTTCTGGTCAGAGTCCAAAGGCCCGAGAACCAGGCGTGCCAAAGGAGTACACCCCAGTGTGAGGGTGGGGGAAACTGATGTCCGAGTCAGGCAGAGAACGAGCATTCTCTCTTCCTCCATCTTTTTATTCTATTCAGGCCCTCAAAGCATTAGATGATGCC
>NW_005315871.1:0-1001 GCF_000412655.1 Myotis brandtii
CTCCTCCCCCACCTGCACCAACGCTGGCTCCTCCGGAGAAGGGCAGGTTCCCAGGTGCGTCTGTTTGAGATCCACGGGACCTGTGGGCTGAAACGCAGGCGCCCACCCACTCTCACATTAGAATGCCAATGCCCAGCTCCCCGCCCCCGACTCTGGTTTCATTGGCCTGAAGTTGGCTTGGATAGCGGCAGCTTAAAAGCTCCTCGGGCGATTCTCATGTGTAGCCAGGACTGAGCGTCAGTCAACCACTGGTTTAACCCCTCTGCACGTGATTTCCTTTTGGGGCAACGGACAAAATGTCCTTGCTCACTCCCTGCACTTAGAGAAGCCACAGAAGAGCCTTGACCTTGAGTTTCTCTGGAATGGGAGCCTCAGGAATTCCCATATGAAGCGTGGGCTGTCCCGAGCCACTCTGGCCGGGCACTCCTCCTGCCTGGCCTGGGTGACCCTGCCCAGCGCACGGTGTTTGCAGCTCCCAGCTGGTTGCAACAGGACCCTCACCAGCCTGTCAGAGCATCGGCACTTACAGGGGGACAGGGGGACAGGGAACAGTTGAGGGTGCACCCAGACGGGCAGAGGCAGTGGGGGAGGCACTGCCTGGGCCCATGGACTCCTGCCTGCTGTCTGGAAGCCTACCCTCCGTGGCTGTGCAGTGGCCCAAACAACAGCTGGGTGTGGCCCGTCAGAGCCGGCAAGCCTGGCTCTGATTTTCAATCTGCTCTCTCCAGGGTGGTGCACGAGGCCAGGAACCACCTGCGCCTGGTCGCCTGCTCCGTGGCTGCCTACAGCACCGAAGCCCAGAAGGTGCAGGAGGGCCTCAGCAAGGTGCGGGAGCTTCAGGGCGGGGTGGGGTGGGGGGGCTGCCCAGCCAACCTGGTGCTCTGGGGGCATCCAGGCCATTCCCCTGCCTCTGGGCGGAGCTGCCCTGGACCAAACCCAAGCGCGTTGGGATGGGTGGGAGGTCTGACCCCAAAGGCGCCCTGAGGTGGGGATGGAGAAAG
>NW_005315872.1:0-1001 GCF_000412655.1 Myotis brandtii
ATTAGCATATTACGCTTTTATTATTATAGATAGTCACTAAGGCTTGACAAGCACTCATTTGTCCCTGCTGGTTTGGAAGCCTGCGTGCTAATGAAGTGGAGACCTGAGAGGCTCCTCTCTAAGAAGTGGAAAGTAGGAAAGTAGAAGCTGGGCGGGCTTGAAAACTGCCCAGACTTGGAATGTACTCCCCAAACCAAACACAGACACAATGACAGAGAGTGGAAGTCTCACAGACTTGAAGTGTTTGAGCACAATTTGAGACCAGTCATTGGCTGACCACTAAGCTATCCAGACACATGGAGTATCTCTAGAAAGCAAGGCTAAAAAAATAAGAATTAAAAAAAAAACTAAGCAGAGACAGTAGGCACACACTACAGGGACAATAGGTTCTGCCCGTTAAGTCTAGGGTAGTTAATTTTTTAAAAAAATAAAATGGGAAAAAGAGGAAGTAAACAAAATCCAGCAAGAAAAAAAACCCTCAAAAGGAGAGAAAAGATTTTTGGAACCAGAGTTGTTATAATATATTATCTAAAATGTCCAATTTGCAATAAAAAAGTATGAGACATTCAAAAAGTTTGAAAAAGTATGACCCCTATTTGGGGGGGAGAAAAGGCAGTCAATGAAAACAGACTCTGAGAGGCCCTGTAAGTTGGACTTAGCAGATAAAGACTTCAAAGCATCTATTACTAACATGTTCAAATAATACATTTTAGAACAGAGAATATGCTGACAATGACTCAGTCTATAGGGAACATCAACAAAGAAATCAAATCTATTAGAAAGTATCAGATGAAAATTCCAGAGTTTCAATAAATCAAAATGAAATTTTCACTAGATGGGCTCAACAGCAGATCTGAGATGAATGAAGAAAGACTCAATGAACTTAATGATGAATCAATAGAATTTATCCAATCTGAAGAGTAGGAAAGAAAAAAAGCTGATGTTAAGTTGAACAAATCCTCAGAGACCCAGAGGCCACCACCAAGCATATCAACCTATAT
>NW_005315873.1:0-1001 GCF_000412655.1 Myotis brandtii
TTGACCCATACAAGGACCAATCATTTTAGACAAATTGAAAAATTATTATGGCAATGTAATGAGTAAAAGTAAATTGTAGTTTAAACGTTAGTAATCATTTTCCATAATTTACAGTAGAGTCAGGGCGGGCAAACTATGGCCCAGGCCAAATATAATCTGTCGTCTGCTTTACGTGACCCGTGAGCTAAGAATGGCATTTGCATTTTTAAATGGTTTCAAAAAAAATAATAAAGATACTACTTCATGATACATGATAATTATCGGAAATTAAAATTTCAATGTCCATAAATAAAGCTTTATTGAAACATAGTCACGCACATTTATTTTGGGATTACAGATGGCTGTTTTGTGCTGCAGAACTGAGTAGATGTAACAGAAACCATAGGATGTGCAAAGCACAAGGAAACTCCCTGGCCCTTTACAGAAATTTCTTTCCAACCCTGTTCAAAGGGATGTTGTTTTCCAAACCTTTTATCAGAGTTTGTATATTGGGCTTGATGATGGTGTGCTTAAACTTTAGGTCATGTTCAACATTTTAGGATGGTTTGTTGCAAATTAGGAAAGCAATTTGCAGGAGGCCGTTGAAATGTTATCAAGTGTTTGATAGTTGGTTATGAATATTTTGATCAAACATGGACTCAGGAAATATAGAGTGAGTTCTTAATGAAAACAACCCCCAGGACTCTCTCAGATGTTTCCACAAGGAGCATAGACAAGAGTTGGAAGGTTGACTATCTGTGGAGAGTCAATGGGCGAACACCTACTCTCAGCCATGGTTGCCTTCATCTCTGCAATGTATTTCATGACATTCTGTCCCATGATTTGGATGTGGTTTAAAAATGTGGTCCCAAATTCCTCATGATTTAATTTCTCCAATGGATGAAAAAATAATCACATGGGAAAAGTCAGGCTCTTGGAGATGAAGCCATTTGCAGACCTGTTTGGTCTTGATAAAAAAAAAATCCTAACATATTATCATGGATATTAAAAATTATGCATTT
>NW_005315874.1:0-1001 GCF_000412655.1 Myotis brandtii
AAAAAATCAGGAGGATGCCATGGTGATGACTTTTGGAGAGAGTAACAGAACTGTGAAGTCAGTGAAATAATGTCTATCACCTCAGTGTGCCTGAGAAATGAATGAGCAAAGGTGAGCACAAGGATGCTCTAGTCACTGAGAAAAAGAGACACAAACATGTCTGAAATATTGAGAGCTATGGACACAAAGAGAAAGGAATGACTGGAGTGGTCCTCTTCCGATATGAAGTTTCCCCAAGGATGTAAGTATCAGCATGTTCATTCTCTAATAAGCATGGAGACTGACCTTATTATTGGGCCAGTATTTTTGTACCATGATCTAAGTCACATAATAACACAGATTCATTTTTTTTTCCTAATTTCATTAAGGTCTCTGAGACTGCCTAATAGCATTAGTTGGAAAACTGTTTCTTTTCAGTCCAAGTAGGGTTTTGAATTTAAAGATTTTGCTTGACGATTCCTGAGTGCATCTGTCAATAGCTGGTTCATTGACTGAGAGGGAAAGCTAATTTTTCACAGATTTGTCCTGCATGCTGATTTTATTTGCCAGCCCTTGATAACTGGTTCAATTTTTCACCATTTTGATCTCTATTCATTTTATCTCATCTACCATAGAGTTGCTACGAAATTTCCCAGAATATGTTGTGTATTTTTCATTCAATGAACCTTTCTATCTCCTACAGGTCTAATAGGAGATTATGCACACATGTTTTGTTGTACTTTGTGAAACTGTTCAGAGAGAAAATTTCTATACAATAAATTCTTTCTCTTCCTACTTGCTTGTGGAAATATCCCTGGAAAGGAAATTTATGGAGAAGAGAGTGAAAATGGCAGAAGTAGCATTTTCCCCATGATCTTGCACATGTGTCCTCTTATCCTCCTGACAAAGTGACTGGAACCAAGTTATAATTATTACTGCACTCTAGTGACCTTAATATGTCTTAGCATGATGTTGGTGCCTGACATTAGCTCAGCGGTTCTCAACCTGTGGGTCGAGACCCC
>NW_005315875.1:0-1001 GCF_000412655.1 Myotis brandtii
TTCCCCCCAACATCACATGGAGGTATGTCAGTCTGTTCCATGCCTCTCTGCTTCGGGTCTTATTTTGTTGGTCAAAATTTGACTTTGTAACTGTTTCAAATTATAATCTCCCACAATGAGATCTTTTCAAAGATGCAATACCTCTCAAGTTCCACTGAAAAGTATATCCTAGGGACTTTGCTTAAAATTTTTCTCCCATTTCATATTTTTGTTTCATTGGGGAGTGTTTTTTCCAGTTCCTCAGAATAAACCCTTCTTTTGGACTATTGAATCTTTTCACATATTTGGTGATTTTTAAAAACTGCTTATACTAAAGAAGGAGGTCTGTATTCGTTCAACAATAGGATTTACTGTGGATTTGATTGAGTACTTTCCCCGCAAAGCTCACAAGTTGAAATTAAAATCCTTTAGGCCTTTAGAGTTGGTCACTCCTTGGACTTTCTTCAGTTCGGTTCCATCTGCATCCATTTATTCAGCAATAACTCAGAGATATTTTTCTAACATTTCAATTGTATTACACATACCTTCATAGTTATATGAATGTATGCTTAAAAGAAAGTAATGAAAATATATTCCAAACCTTTGATTATTATCTTTGGGGAGTGGGGTTACAGGTTACATTTATTTCTTTTTATTTCTATCTTTTTATTTTTCTTTATTTTCTAACTACTTTAAATACAAATTACTTATATAAATGTTTTTTTACACAGAAGATGAAAATTGTATTATAAATATTCAGTAATACTGTGGTTTAAGAAATAAGAAAGCCCCTGTTCTTCTCTAATACTAATATAAAATATTGTACTTCCTCAAATTATACTTGACATTTAAATAACAGTTGTAACCAAATATACCTCAGTAAAAATATGAAAGTGCTAAAAGTACCACGTATGTATTTGCCATCTTATGTCCTGTATAGGAAGGTTTTGTCTAATAAATGATGTGGCTTGGTGGATGAAATTTTCCAGAACATTCCATCCTGGGTGGGGGGGGGGGCACAG
>NW_005315876.1:0-1001 GCF_000412655.1 Myotis brandtii
TTTTTTTTTTATGGGAGTGCTATATTCTTGGACTTGTCATAGACAAGTCCAAGAATATAGCTGTATAAAAATATAGTTATGAGGTGAGCTACAACCTTCAATAAATTTAAATAATATATTTATTGAACCTCTACTATGTCCCATGGGATATGTGAACAAATTAAGAAGAAATTATCAATATAATTGAATTATGATTCAAATTATATTGTCACATTGTAACTCTGAATCAAGACTAGGAAAAATGCTATTTTTAGCTTAAGATACCAGGTTTTTGAAGATAGGATGGTAGACATCTCATTTATTTGTTCATCATAATAAAATCTAGCATTTTACTTGATTAGGATCTCAAGGTAAATGAAATGCATGATGGAGTAGCTTAATCAGCTAATGAAAAAAATAGGCTGCTTTAGAGAAGTCATAGTGACTGTAAGGGTGGTGAGAGCCGCCTGCAATATTAACTCAATTCTGAGCACATTGCTTAAAACAAATTCTTGAGGATCCTAAGGTGTTCATCTTATGTATCTGTGAGTCAAGAGGTAGTTTTAAATCTATAGTGCATTATTAATGTCTAAGTACATTTTTGAAATTATGATAACCAATAGGATTGAAGAATAAAATGTTTAGATTGAGAGAAATGGGGTAAGAGAAAGAGAGAAAAGGAATGTTAGTAACACCTTTTTTTTCAGAGGAGTGAGTCATTAGATATGTGAGTGATGCGAATATGCTACCTATACACACACACACATACACATACTGTCATTATTTGGTGTCATGGAGAAAACCAGACCCCCAAAAAGATAAAGAAGGCTGTCTCAGAGGAGTGTTACTTGAGGTTGAGAGGCCTGGGCTGGGAAAAAAAGTCTGTCAGTGCCATTGGATTTTATACCATCGCCATATCCTACTTTGGTTTTTAAAAGTAAAGAGCGTCTGGATGAGCATCCTCCCCTGGAGAGAAAGTGGAACAAAGACAAAGTGAGAGAATAGAGAGGCTGCCAGGGTGG
>NW_005315877.1:0-1001 GCF_000412655.1 Myotis brandtii
CAGTTTTCATGGTGTATGGAATAGCAACCACATTCTTTAGCATGGCATAAAATGAATTTTGTGATTTGTCTGCAGATTCCTGATCACACTCATTTTCTATGCTATGCACATACTGCTATGTTCTAGCAATAGTGAACTAGTGGTTTCTTAAGCAGGCCAAATTGGATCCTGCCTCCATGTCTTGGCATGTGATATCTCTCTACTTGGAACAGCAACCCTCTTCACTTCTCTTTGTTTTTACTCATTCTTCAAGTTCCATCTCCAAAGCTACCTCCTCTAGGAAGTCTTCCCAGATTCCATCATAGAGCCTTAATTCCCTTCTTATATTCCCAATGTATACTTGCACACACCTGAAATATAGAGCTTACCTTATTGTAATTTATTTATTTAAATAAATATCAGTTTCCTCAGGAGAGTATGAGATCCTTGAGGACAGGAACGAGGTGGGCCCAATGCCAGATGTACAGCATGTTGTCAAATGCGCAGGCACTCGGTACAAGTTTTTTTGAATATTGACTGAATTCCAATAGTGATTCTTCCATTAGTACAAATGGCCATAAACCACAATGGCTGTGCAGAATCACACAAAAAACTTGAAGGAAATTAAATGATAGTTATATGCAAATCCTTCACCTCCAGAAAATAGTATATGTTTGTTATCATGGGACTAGCCCTTAAAACTTGATATAAAAGCAACATAAAGTATCATTAATCTTCTATCTTTTGTAAGCAAACTCTGAGAATTTAAATTACATCTCAAAGAACAGAATTTTTTCCCTTTACCATTAGCAATTGCCTCTATTTAGAAAATGTTGGTCAAAACTTTCATGCTATATATCTTACAAGAGCTTTTGTGCTAATTTCCTCAGTTATCCCCTAACAAATAGAGATAACTACAAATAGCTATTTTAAAAACTGTACTCAAAACTTTTTTATGGTATCTGGTTTCCTAAAAAAATATGCAGTAGCTTGGCTGGTGTGGCTCAGTGGTTGAGCATCGA
>NW_005315878.1:0-1001 GCF_000412655.1 Myotis brandtii
TGTGCCAGGCACTATTCTAAGTTCAAGGCTATCCCAGTGAACAATATAGGTAAAAATCTTTGTTTTCATAGGCAGGAGTTTATATTCTAACAGGAGAAGATATCAGACAAATGAGTCAATAAATCTACATGCCGGGTGGTGACAGTGCTTTGGAGGAAAGTGGCACTTGCTCAGAGGGGTGGTGATTCCAGGGTCCTGGGAAGGCGTGGTGTTCAACACAGTGTAGTGAGCAACGGCCTCGCTGTGATGGGGATTTTGGAGCCGAGACCGACCTAAAATCGCTTATTGATTTTAGGAAATGAGTGATCTGGAAATAAGCCTCCCAATAAAGGGAACAACAAGGGAAAAGGCCTAAGCTTAGTAGGTAAACCATCAGAAAGGAAGCCCCTCAGGCCCTGGAAGGACCGTTCAGCTCCAAGGGCACCCATAGTGTAACATCCAGACGCAGTGGAAAGACCTTACTCTGGGCTTTTCACTAGCAACATGCCTACATCCAGTTCTCAAACAGCAACATCAAATTTGTTTTAATAAAAATTGTGCACAGTATACTTTATATGTATTTACATAGTGAAATGTTTACTATATACAAGCTAATTAACATATCCATCCCCTCACATAGTTACCTTTTTTTGGTCATGAGAGCACCAGAAATCTATCTTAGCAAATTTCAAGCATACACTATCATATTATTGACTACAGTCAGCATGTTCTATTTTAAATCTCTAGAACTTATTCATCCTACATAACCACAACTTTGCAGACTTTGACCAACATTTCTCCATTTATCCCACCTTTCTGCCCTTTAAACCACCATTCTACTCTCTGCATCTATGAATTTAACTTTTTTTTAGATTTGACATATAAGTGAGATCATGCAATATTTTTCTCTTTGTGTCTGACTTATTTCCCTTAGCATTATGCCCTGCAGGTTCATCCATATTGTCACAAGTAGCAGGATCACTTTCTTTTTAAAAAATATATATATTTTTTTATTTCAGAGA
>NW_005315879.1:0-1001 GCF_000412655.1 Myotis brandtii
TGATGCATCCCATGATAATATTCTTCTTTTTTAAATTAAAGGAGTTTAATAAGATAACCTTCATGCTTCCCCCTCTTGTTCTCATGTCACCATCTTGCGTCTGCAAAGGTAAAATCCTGCCACTATTGCACCTTTATGAATTTATACGTAATGAGACTTACTCAGCATTAGGTTGTGAATATAGACTCCTTTTTTCATAGGAAGGAATATTCATTTGTGAATTTTATACTCACAATCTCATTAGCTGGGTTCTAATCAAACAGCATGGATGGACATAACTGGGGCTGGATAAATAACTGAGTTAGTTATGGACTTGCTAATTTAAAAGGAACATTAAATCATGAAGTATTATGAATAGCTGGGTAATTGTTCCTGATCTTAATCCCTAGAATAGAGAGTTTAGGGAACTGATACCTTGCTAATTTATATAACTTAGCTGCAAAGGAAGTGAGTAGTGCTGGTCTCAGCTTTATTCTCCACGTCAGCCTTCTATCTTCTCCTTATACACAGGGCTCCTTTCACCCCATTTACATTGCTGGCCCTACTCCCAGGTATGAGGGGTGTATTAATTTCCTATTGTTGCTGCAACAAACTGCCACCAACTTAGTGGCTTAATAACACAAATTTACTCTCTTATGTATCTGGAGGTCAAAAATCCCAAATGGGCTGGTTGCAATGGGTAAAACTAAGGCTCCCTTCCTTTCTGGAGGCTCTAAGAGGAATCCATTTTCTTGTATCTTCCAATTTCTAGGCTCCCTGAATTCCTTGTCTTATAACCCTCTTCCTTCTTCAAAGCTATAATGGCCAATCAAATCTTTCTCACATCTCAAGATTCTGATTTCTGCTTCTGTAGTCACGTCTCCTTCTCCAACTCTGATGGACTCTTCTACCTCTCCTCCACTTTTAAAGACCCTCGTGATTATATTGGAACCCCTTAGGTAATTCAAGATACTCTCCTTATCTTCAGGTCAGCTGGTTAGCAACTTTAAGTCCATCTGCAA
>NW_005315880.1:0-1002 GCF_000412655.1 Myotis brandtii
GATGGCAGTCTCTTTTGTCCTGGAAAAGGGGAATTAAGGAGCAGGCTAGTGTCTATGCATGGGCAAATCAAATGGGAGAGCCCAGCAGGTGACAAAGTGGCAAGAGGGGACATGTAGATAGAGTGCAGTTCAGCCCAGAGAGTCGACACCTCTAAGAATTTATAGACCATGTAAGCTCCATGCTAGCAACTGAATACTGTGGACTCAACTCCATCCGAGGCCCCTGTCAGAAAAATGAATATGTAAACAGGGCTTGAGGGTTCTATAAAGAGTCTCAGAAGGGAACCTGAGAAAGGACTGGGTTTCTGATCATTCCATAGGCAGGGGCTCCAACTCACATCTTCAGAGAGACTGACCACCTCTTTGTTCCAGAACGGCAACAACAGTCTTTCCTATGGTCTTTCTTAAGACCCCCAGACTCTCCAAGGTGGTGTTGTTTGTAGCATTTCCTAAAGTTGTTTGTCCACGAAATAGCTCAGGGTCACGGGTAAAGGCTCCATAATAACAAACTTTGGAAAGCTCTGAACTAGACACATGGGCCACATGGAAAGTATCCTGGCCAGCCAGGCATTTTCCAGCCCCAATCACAGTGATCCTTAAAGAGGAAATTTCCCACATGTATCGTACTCACATGGAGCTTTCACTAGAGCCCTTCCTTTAAAATACTCAATGAGAAGAAATCTTTTTGCAATGATCTAATAAGGGAGAATAAACACCGGGATATCTGGTGTTTATGTCATCTCCATTGTGTGTACAGAAAGCATCAATGAGGGCCAACATTGTTAGGTTTAGCAAATAAAAATATAGGATGTCCGGTTAAATTTGCATTGCAGGTAAACAAGAAATAACTTTCAGTATCTGCATGCCCCATACAATATTTGAGACGTACAAATAATACATATATATTTGTTGTTTGTAGTTTAGAGTCAGGACCTGACTGGCAATTGGCCCAAAGACCTCCAGAGACACCCCTAGAAGCCATTCTAGCAAAACTAAGGCAGT
>NW_005315881.1:0-1002 GCF_000412655.1 Myotis brandtii
TCTATCCACTGAGCCAAACCGGTTAGGGCTATTGCCTTTGTTTTAAATGTAATTTATTAATTATAAGTTTATATAATTTAATATTTAATGATGGCTGTGTTTAACAACTGGTTCACCAAATTCCTGCAATGGAGCAAGCACCTTTCATGAGCCAGCCCAACACACACACCCCAAATGATAGTGGCTGTACTGGTGCTAAGTTAAGGGGTGGAGTTGGGATTCACACCCAAGTCTGGCTGACTCCAGCTTCCTGCCCACAGTGCAAGGTGGGGGGACCTGGCTACCGAGAATTGCTGGTCAGCCCTGGGCCCTGTTAGGGAAAAGAGGGGGAGATGCTGATCTGCAGGCACCACAATGAGGCAACTTGGCATGGCCTCCTTCCCACCACTGCCCAAGGTTTGGGTTCAGCTTAATTAGCAGTCATCTTCCCTGCCTCTGTTCACCAAAGTCAGTAGCAGCTTTTGGTAATAAAACTCTCATAAATCCTGTTTCTAGGACCCAGAACTTGTTGGTCTTCCCAAGAGTCAAGTCCCTCCCTTCACCAGGCTCAACATCCCAGGGCCTCGATGTTGTCATCTATCAAAATGAGCGAGTTGGACCAGCTTACCCTGACAATCCCTTCCAGATCTGAAGTCCTCAGACCTGACTTCGTAGGTAAGTGATGCTCGAGGCTCTGACAGCTTCAGAGTTCCAGGGTGACAGGATCATGGCAGGAGCCTGAAGACCTGCTGGAAGGGCTGGACGGGAGGCAGAGACCAGATAGAAGCAGCACTGCTGGTGTCTAAGCAATCCCAGTGAGGCAGCTGGAAGGACGACATGGCACCACCTTTGTGCACAGTGGAACAGTGCCTGTCCAGGAGAGAGCACACTCCGGGAGGGAGTCCACTCGTGTGCTTGGTCCTGCTCCCTGCTCTGATGTTCGTGGTAACAGTCACTTCTCTGAAGTGCACCTCTCTCTCCTTTATGAAGTGAGGAGGTTGAACTACATGGCATCTGACTTCT
>NW_005315882.1:0-1002 GCF_000412655.1 Myotis brandtii
TCTCATCATTGATGGGTGGCTTTTAAGTGTGGTCAATCTGAAGATACCCATGGTCAAGGCCCTGAGCGTCCATCTGGGCCTTTCTGGGCCTTTCTCCAGCTTCTTGACAATGCGCTGGGGAGAGCGCTATACAGCACTCTGCTGCTTTCCCAGGCAAACCAGCCATCTCAGCTTCCTCTCCCGCCTCCAGGATTTGAGCAGTGGGTAGAGGTCATCCAAGCAATAGTTTAAAATGTTGGCTGCTTTTCAGAATCATGTGGTGTCTTTCTAAGAGTTGCCGTGGTCCATAGACCAATGGAAGTGCCAGCCTTCAGCTGGGACACAGATCCACACATGAAAGGCGTGAGGTGAGGAGGGGGCAGTCAGGAGGAGACTTGGCCCCAGCCCACCTTACCACAGACTCCTTCTCAGAATAATTGGTAAAAACACAAATACATAGAAAATAAAAAGAAAAGCCATTATATTCACATAGAGTAATAAAAAATTAACCGTTTATTAGGTGAGCCAGTTTTCCATGTCACTAACAACAGTAATTTCAACCAGATACTATACTGTACTTATTGTACAGTAAATAAGATATAGCAGTGGGTCTAATGAATGATATCATTTCAAAAGAGTGATAAACAATATTTCAAGATGTCTTCAGCAGCCGCAATGTAATCTCAATGTAATGTGACAGTTGGCGTTTCTTTTGGTGACAAGTCATAGCGCTACAGTGATTGGTTGCTTCCATTCATAACTTCCAGAGAGCATCGCCACCTGCTGGCCGTTGTTATGAATGCAAGCCCTCAGGCCCCGCCCCAGATGGCTGTATCTCCCTCTTCCATAAGAAGAGCCAGCTCCACCCCCTTTCCATCTAAAGTAGAATGGTTTTCAATATGTGAGAATTTGGTAAGTGGAAGGTTATCTCATGTTAAAAAGTAAATTAAAAGCCTGGCTGGTGTGGCTCAGTGGAACAGAGCAGAGAACCCAGAAATGGGCCCAAGCCATTATGCTCAATTA
>NW_005315883.1:0-1002 GCF_000412655.1 Myotis brandtii
CAGTTCCCTCCTTGGTTACATTGATTTCCAAGTATTTTATTGTCTTGGATGCTATTGTAAATGAGATTATTATCTTTTTTTCAGATATTTTGTTTTGGTGAACAAAAACTCAACTGATTCCTATATGTTAATATTGAATTCTCCATCTTTATTTACTAGAGATTTGTTTCTTACTATAGGCATGCATCACTATAAACTTCCCTCTTAGACTAGCTTTTGCAACAGACCATAGATTTTATGTTGTATTTCCATTTTTATTTGCCTCAAGATATTTTTTATTTTGTTTTTTATTTCTTTTTGATTCATTGGTTTTTCAGGAGTGTAAAGGGTTCTGTTGAGAACTCTACTGATAGCTTAATGTGGGTTTCCTTGTTGGTTACAATATTTCTCTTTTTGCTTTAAGATTCATTTTTTTTCTTTGGTTTTTGACGATTTTATTACTGTGTGTCTTAGAGAGGACTTCTTTAAGTTAATTCTATTTGGTGTCCCATGATCTCCCCAGATTTGGAAGGTTCTCAGCCATTATTTCTCTTAATAAGCTTTCTGCTTCCTCTTTTCTTCTCCTTCTGGAACTATAATAATTCACATATTGGTCCTTTTGATGCTGTCCTAGAGATCATATTGGCTTTCTTCATTCTTTTAATTTTTTTTATCTTTTCTCTCCTCTGACTGAATAATTTCAAAATTTTCATATTCTAACTCACAGATTCTTTCTTCTATTGTCTATTCTGCTGCTGATGTTCTCTATGACATCTTTTATTTTATTTTATTCTTTGAATTTGTCAGCTTCCAAACTATCTATTTGTTTTGTTTTTTTAGTGATTTCTTTCTCTTTGTTAAATTTATTATTTTATTCATACACTGTTTTCCTGATTTAATTAAATTCTCTGTCTGTGTTTCCTTGTAGCTCTGAGTTTCTTTAAAACAACATTTTTGTATTCTTTATTGGATAAATCATAATTCTCCATGTCTTTAGGTTTGGTTACAGGGAGGTCTATTGGT
>NW_005315884.1:0-1002 GCF_000412655.1 Myotis brandtii
CTTTAATTATATAGGATGTTACTCCAATAAACTCAAAAACAAATAATTTAAGAAAATATATTTTGAGCCAGTAATTCTACTTCTGTGTACATACTGAAAAGATTGAAAGCAGGGACTCAAAGTTTCACATCATTTTCATAGCAACTTAGTCACACTGGCCAACAGCTAGAAACAACCCAATATCCATCAATGGATAAGTGGATAAATAAAAGTGGTATACACATACAAAGGAATATTTTTCAGCTTTGAATAGAAATGAAATTTTGACACACACTACAGCATGTCTAAACCTTGAAGACATTATAGTAAGTAATAGAAGGCAGACAAAAAGGGATGCATTTTATGTCACATGTATTTATCACAATACCCCAATGCAACCAAGGTGAGCAAATATTTTTATTTGAATTTGCAATGCTTTCCACATCTTATACAACCTAAGCAAGACTATTGTCCCAAATGAACACTGAATTGAGTGGCTTGCTGAAATTTTGATATTCTTTCCTTTAATAGGGAGGCTTTAATTCTAATAGGGTTTGTGAGTAAAGAAATACTCTTCATATTGATTCATAGACTATTACTGTCAGTATTGACTTTGAAGTAATAAAAGTAACTACATTTACATTTTCCTTCCTTGTTTCCTTCCACAACATGTTTTAATGTAGTACATAAGGACAAGACAAAAAACAATATATTACACTTAGGAGTTAAATCTTATTAGAATTATGCTTCCACCCATACAGATTTTAATAGTTTCCAAAGAATATATTAAATATCATAAACATAATGAGCACATTCTTTCTCTAAATCTGATTTATTTTTCCCATTCTACTATAAGCCTTATAATCAGTATATATTAAGAGGAGCAAACTTTTCTCTATTTGTACATAGAAGATCAACCCCTATATATGATCCACAGAACAATATAAATGTTGGATAAAATTAAATAAATCTTATTTCTTTTATACATGAGAGTTAATTCATCCTCCTCATAATATATATATA
>NW_005315885.1:0-1002 GCF_000412655.1 Myotis brandtii
GCCCTCCCGGCTTGACGCCCTGGGCTCACCTTTCTGAGTGGTGAATTCAAAGATCTCTGAGCTCTCGCCTGGGTTGAAATGCCGGAAGTAGGAACAGTTTTTCTCTGCAAAGGAGGAGACAACCTGTGAGGTGAGGGAAAAGGGCCCGTAGCGGAGGCAGAGGCTGGGCTGAGAGAGGGTGGTGTGATCCCACCAGGGTGGGCGGAAGGAACCTCTGTGCTGGTGTCTTCTCCCCAAACCCTCACCCTGGGCTGAGACAAATACCTTCTCTGACCCTAAGACCAAAATGTCACCAGGTTAAGGGGGTTGCATAAGAGGCTGGGAGATCCTCGGGGTGCCAAGGCTGATTGAGTCAAAGGTACAGACAGCACTGTGGGGACTGAGCCCATTAGGCAGATGGGGTAACTGAGGCCCAGGACTCAAGTCATTTGTCAGGGGGGACAGGATACATGGTCAACGAAAGGCTGCACAGTGGTTCGTCCGATTATATCCGCCAGGGACCTTGGGCAATGTCTGGAGACATTTTTGCTGTTACAACTGGGCAGGGCTGCTAGTGGCATCTGGTGGGTAGAGGCCGGGATGCTGTTACACATCCCCATGCACAGAACAGCCTCTTGCATCATAGAATTCTCCAGCCCCAGAGTGCCAGTAGCGCTGAGGCATAATTTCTCTTCCGTTTTTCCTTTTCATCTCTCCTGTAACTAGACATACTATCAAATGAAAGGATAGTCCTATTGCATATTGAATACAGGTTAATATTATTTACTCTTGATTTAGGAAGTCGATGATTGGGTTATTTTATACTATCTTGTTTCTTTAAGAAAACTAAATCAAGTTGCTTTTTATTTGTGTGAGGCCCTTTATTGATTGCTTTTTCTTTATTGATTGTTTAGAGCCTCTGGTTTTGCATTCATTTCTTTAACTTCAGGTTGTCTTTGCATTTTCTTTTTTTCTGTGAGCCCTCACCAGAGGATATTTTTCCTTTTTTTTTTTTTTTTTTTT
>NW_005315886.1:0-1002 GCF_000412655.1 Myotis brandtii
GTTCTGAATATCAAAATTTATCCATTTGAAAAGAGAAACAAAGAAGCTTATGGAGGAAATCTGACGTCCACACTTCACTTTATGAAGAACTCCATGACAAGTGAGATATAATAATAGGACAGGAGAGGTGTGTTAAATATTCCCAGTTTCTATACTTTCTGTGGAAACCTAGCCAGAATATCCCAATGGAAAACCTCCCTGGTGTTGACTGTCACCCTTATTCTTATTTCTATTCGATCTGACTAATACTAATTATACACCTTCTTTCTACTCTCTCAAAATAGATATTCTATCCTGTGATTCTTTCCTTATGTCAACTGCTTGGCTAGATGCCTACTATTACCTGATGCCATAATCTCAGATGTTAGGTTGGAGTGCCCTTTCATTATTTATAGTTGAGTCCCTTTCAATCACCTGGCAGTGACTATGTTTGGTTGATGGGCCTCTGTTCACATGCCTACCAAGTATGGCATCTCTACATCAGCAGCCTACGCTGCCTCCTAATAGGATCACCCAATTAAAGAACCCACAATGTCCTAGCTTGAATAAAATCAGAATGCCTTGAAGGTCTGTAAGAGTTTAAATATATTCAATTTAATTGTAGTCACCAATTTATTGATGATCATGTAAATGTAATTATTTGCTCGTGTAATTCCTTAAATGATGAGACCCTATGTTCTCTGTAAAATGATTTTTTTCTCAATTTGATTAAGATTGAATAAACAAGCTTGATTTCAGTAACTCACTGCTCACATATTCTTCTATCCCTTCTTTGGAAACATTCTCTAAGGACCAGAGATTTACTGCAGGCAATGTGACAGTAAATTTTTAAATAATTGTAACCCCGTGTCTTGAACAGCACTGGCACCGATGATAAATGGTTTGTGCTGTCATAAGTAGGAAGGCAGTACTATTGGAAAGTGACTGCCTGGTTTTTTGCCCTACCTTTTTACTAATGTTAGCATAAACCAGACCTTTTCTTTTCTAACTTTACTTTTTAGG
>NW_005315887.1:0-1002 GCF_000412655.1 Myotis brandtii
GTGTTTTCCTTCACTTTCCCCAGTTATCACCCACTACACACTGATAATGCAAACTGACCAATAAAACTAAAGCAATTTGGTGGAAGAAGCAAGATAGACCTCCACCCAACCTAAATTCATGTTTGAGAAAGACCCTTTGATGAGGAGGGAACTCCAGGCCCTGAAGTCTTCTCGGAGTTGTGCTGACAGAGGCTTGAGTTAACCTTGCTTTACCTTTCTGAGGTCTGAAGAAGGCCCTGTGGCTGAGAATTGCTACCTAATTTTATTTTCTATGCAGAGCTGACACCTCCTTCTCCCTGTCTTTACTTTGCAGGCTCTCTGTTGATCTGGCAGGAGCGTGCAGGTTTTTTTAAAATGATGATGTTATCTGTTTACTATTCAAATGCAATTTTAAATGGTTTGGCTCAGCACATTTGAATCAAAAATCCCATTAAAGATGCAATATTCCTCTGCTACCTTTTTTGCCGGGCGCATTCGCATGGCATTCCTTTCTCAATCGAAATATAATACTATATACCTGTTCAGAATGATGTGATTCCCGGCATTGAATTTGCAGTCGTTAAACAGGCTGTTCACCTCCCTATTGCGGAAATTCGGTATTCATGCATAATTTTCTCCCCTGCATTTACAAAATGTGTTATTAGCCACGTGATCTTGCCCTTGCTCTGCCTTTTCATTTGAAATCTCCTAACTTATTATTTTTGCTCCTACCATCTGATAGAATTCACGAAATTGCTGAGTTAAGATAAACACCCTCTGATTTTTTCCTCCTTTTTTTTCTTCTTCTAAGAATGATGGGAGATGGCTAGAAATGAAAGAAGAGGGGTGAAGAAAGAGCAAATTGATCACTTACTTTAAAGTAAAAAGTTCTGACCACTGGATTGATGAGAAGCGTGTGGGATTTTAAATATTTTGCATCTACTTAACTGCCTAATTGCATGGGTACATGAGCTGGAAGAGGCAGAAGGCGGCTGAAACCAGTCAATTTTAGCTAGTTCTAAA
>NW_005315888.1:0-1002 GCF_000412655.1 Myotis brandtii
CCCTCTCCCTTCCTCTCTGAAATTAATTAAATTATATTTTTTTAAAAAAGAAAAGCATATATTATTATTATTTTTAAAAGATAAAGTTTTAAAATGTAACAATATACCAGAAGATAAACTTTGGGGAATAATTGCTTGTACCTAATTTTTCCACTCACATTATTTGGAATTCAATGATAAAGTCAAATAAAACATACCCCCCAAATTATTAATGTAATATGGGATTTTCTCAATTTACCAGAGTTCCTCTCTCTCTTCCTTTGGGCTTTGAATCTCTACTTCCAAATCTGGTAAATTAGACATGAGATCTTTATAAATATTTTCACTTGTAAAAAAATTAGCAGCTGCAATATTTGTGTCTACAGTAAAATGATTTAATTGTTCAAATTCTTCTGCAAGCTTCAAGACCTGTGAATTAAAAAGACAAATGTTCTATTTTGCATATTCTTATGTATAACTGTGAAAAAATATATTGATTCCATTAAATGATTGCGTAGGTACTGCCTTAAGTAATAGAAATGGACATCCTAGTTGAAGTGTTCTTTCAATTTAATACTTTGCAGTTATTACTATATACCTGTATAATCAAATCCATTTTTACCACAGACATAAGGATGTGTTTGATTCTAAGAACACAATGAATGCAATTCTAAAGATCAATTTAAGTTACTTTATGAGATTCCTTTGTTTGGTTTCCTAGGCTTTTTCACTTCTCTGAAGATATAAACTATAATCTTGAACTGATCCTTAGGGGATGGGAAGATATGGATAGGTGAGAGACTATAACACATTTAAAGCATTTTAAGGATGAGCAATATGATCAAAGGCATTAGTGTGGTATTTGAGCAGAAGGAAGGAGAATGGTCTTAATGGAGTAGAGACTACAAAATAAGGAGCTGAGGAAATAAGGTAAGATTGAGAGGTGTCGTCACTTTATGAATGGACTTGAAAGAGAAGAATTCTTAATAGGTCTGCATTACTTTTGTAAGCTGAAAAAAAAAA
>NW_005315889.1:0-1002 GCF_000412655.1 Myotis brandtii
TGATTATCCTGCCAATTAGTATGTTCTGCTAAACCTAGGACAGGGGCTGTCTCTGGAGGAACAGGTGTGTTTCTAAGCAATGCCTATTGTTGTAATTACTCTTCTTCCAGAGCTTGTAGTGTAGAACCTGCCCTTGAACCATGTTATCACCTTTCATGGGCCATCAAACACTGCCTTCTTTTGGCTGTGGGTTCACCTGAATTGAGAGATTTTCATCCCTTAGGTGGGAACAGTCAGTCAGAGTGGCCTTGGGCAAGCTGGAACTTCCGCTGTTTCTTAGCTTCATCTCTCTAGTACTCCTGATCAGGCGTCCCTAGGAGTGAAGTACTTACTCTCAGGACCTACACTAAGGAGACGGGCTTTATACTAAAATGAAGGCAACAGGCTATGGACAGTTTTCTTTTTAACCACCGGTCAAGGAGTCTGTAAAATATTTCACACCAGTCCCAGGGAGAGGAATTTCCAAGGAAAGTCTCAAGAGATGAAGTAAAAGAGGAGTTACACAAAGACAACATGCTCTGCAGACTCAGCACTGTAACGTTTGCTTGCTGTGCCTCAAGCTCCAAGCACCGAGGCCTAATAAGTCCTTGGACTTGATGCAACCACAGCTGCTCCCCTACTACTTGGGGCGAAGAGAGTGGTGGTAGTAGGAAGGGAATTGTCGGCCCCTCCTTGGATTTGAGGTGGTCTGTGAACGTTCAAAACTAGGTAGAGGGCCACCCAAGGCACCGGTCAGGATAAAGAAGTAAACCCTTATTAAAGGCCACTTTCTACCTTATCTGAGCATAAACTGAACCTAAGACAACTCCATGGTCAGAATATTTTCTACCTGTGGAATTCTGCCTTTGCTATTCCAAGTGCCCCTGGCAACCACAATTCCTGATATGTTTCTAGCATTCAAGTCTTTCCTTCCTCCTTGTCCTCCTAGATCCCTCCGTTCCTCTTTCCTCCCTCCCACCAGCTCTTCCTTCATTTCTTTTTAGCAGCACAGTGAATGCATTT